>NC_053041.3:624018399-624320610 GCF_002575655.3 Aegilops tauschii subsp. strangulata | reverse complement strand
CACTATACATGACGATGATAATGAACTGATCATGGCGCTGAGCTTCCTTCTTTCCTAGGACTAGTTGGCTGCCGATCTACATTTATTCCAGCACATGCCGTTTACTCTTGTTTATAGCCACCCAGTTGTTGTTGTTTTGGAGCAAGATATTCCCCGTGCTGCACAGATCTGCTCCGGGAACAGGAAATGTTTTGCTATGCATAAATAGATTGTAAAACATATATATGCAGATCTGTCCGTGGTTTAGGAACGTTTGTTGCATTACACTAAATCCAGAACAGTTGGGAAATGAATCACTTACGGTGGCTGCTCTAGATCCGAGTGGTGTGGTTTCTTGCTTGGCGCCCATGGCGGCAATGATCGGAGTTGGGTTGCCGCTGTGTTTTCGTAGTCAGTTTTATCCGGCGTGCTCGATGGGCCGTCGTACCTCACCGTGAAGTCGGAACTACCGAGGAGGGTCCTTAGCGGCGACGAGAACACGAGATGGGTGCTCTGTTTTGCTGCTTGCTTGGTGCAGGCTAACGCTTTTCTCCTTCGATGCTCGTCGACGAAGTTGGAGCTGACTGGTCGGTGACACTGGTGCTTGATTGTTTGGCATAGGCCGCCATGGGTCTTGACACATGTTACGACAAGGTCTTCGTTTGTGGTCATCCATGGTGGGCTCGAAGTGTCTGTCTCACAGAGGAGTGATGATGATCATACCACCAAATGACAACCTCGACAACGCTTTTCTTCTCGACGGTGTGTGCGCGCGCGCGTGTGCGTGTTTGTGTGTGCGTGTATAGCCAGGTCGGTAGGGGTGCTCTATCTTTTTTTCGACAACAGGGTGCCTTATCTTGTGAGCATGTTCTAATGATCTTCGCCCAATTCACTAATTTTATAATGAATCAAGATCCTCCCAAACTAACTTTAAAAAAGGAATTAGCGGAATGTTTTTCATCTAAAAAACGGGTGTATTTTTTGCGACGAAGCTTTAGGGATGCAAATAAATTGTGCGTCAATACAACAAGTATTCTTCTGCTCCCGAGCTCAAATGCACCTGCCATCAGTAGTAAAATAAATAATATAGTAAAACATATCAAATATTTGATTTCTTTGGCAACAAACATTTTTTAAATGTTCTACCTACATGCAAAATTTCATGAATCGAAAACCTAGCTAATACACTTAGCGAGAAAAACGAAATCAGTGCTCAAAATAGTTTTTAAAAAATAGTCTTTTCGGAGAATCAATTTTCCTTTTCATTTGCTAGAAGGTAAACGAACCAAGTGCATGGCAGACCTGGCCAGATTCAGACATCCGATTTTGCCATAATTTCGTAGACAGATTCAGACATGCAGACTAGACAGATTTTGTCATATGTACTAACTCAGCACCACCAAAGATCTAGCCAGATTTGATTTGCTATCACCCTACAAGCTAGCTAGGGCTCTGCTATCATGAACAAGGGGAAAAGCAATCCAGAAATAGTACTATGTGTGAAGTTGGCAGGCATAGCATCAACCTCATCATTAATCAATCTTCGATGCAATAATTTAACACAAGGCCCCAATAATGGCACTAAGGTTACCAACTAGTAGTGGCCAAGGTTAGATTAGGCCTACTGTCTTCTTCTTTGCACTAGTTCATCTACAGAGAGGACAATGTTGTGGAGTGATAATGTCAAAGCTGGCTTGACACCTTGGCCACCACCCATGGCATTGCTCTCTTGTTCTATGCAGCTGCGCATGCAGAGTATCCTTGGTATCCTACTGTAGTCCTGTGCGAGCAGAGCACGCGTGCAACTGCAATCACAGATCATAAGATTCAGAATGCAGCTGTAAGAAAACGAGTGAACAGAGCACCGCTGAGAAAAAGCCGGCCTTCGTGATGATTGACAGCCCAGTTAGTAGCACTAGTGAATTCACATACACTCATACTAAAAGATCTGAACTGTTTGGCAGCTGCTTTTTTCTTCCCCTAGGTTTGTGCACAGCTGGCCTCTGAGATCTGCTACTTTGTGTCTCCCACTATGGATAGAAGAGATCCATGACTGCAACCAAGTTAGTGTAAGTTCCAGCAGGTCACTGAGTGAGTGAGTGGAGCAAGTACTATCAAACACAGACAAGAACGGGTGCAGAGGAAATGAACTCTAGTTTCTTTTTCTATTTTCTTCTTATTTTCTGAGTGGAAGAAATGTAGTATAGCGGGGGACAATCAGGTGATGCAATGGTACATCATAGGCAAGAAAAGGGAAGCATCTTAAGCCTATGACTCATAGAGCAACATACGCATAGAATAGAGCATGTTACTTTGCTGCCTGTGAACTTCCTGGCAAATCAAGCACCAGTAGACACATGGAGTAATGTCCAAATCCAGTCTCACTACGCTTTGGATCACCGACACATCCAGACAAGTGAAATGTTTTCTCTGCGGGGAGGAGCACTAGAGGACATGAAAGTTGGCATCGTAAAAAGTGAAGAGCAAAGTACTCCCTCCGTAAATTAATATAAGAGCGTTTAGATCACTAAAATAGTGATCTAAATACTCTTATATTAGTTTACAGAGGGAGTACTACATTAATGTGCAATCATCATCAATGCACTTCGTCAAAGAAAAAAAACCTGGAAGTTTAGCACTACTATCAGCATTACCTTTTTAGAGCGAAGCTCAGGGTCCTCCGCGGGCACTAACGAACATATTTCTCCTCTTGAACTGAATGAAGATGGCAATGATTAACTAGTGATGACAAGTCCTACGTGATCAAGCATAGTATATCCTACTGTACTAGTGAGACATGTAACCATCGGGTTTTCAGAACAAGCAAACTAATTCAGCAATTACTTAACATCATCTTGATCAAGCTCGGGGATTAATCTAGCACGCAGTCTGGCGATGGGAATGTGTCAACTCTGATGTCAAGCTCCATCGATCCACCATCGACGCCTTTAATCGGGTGGCCCTCGACTCGATGGATCTATCGATCTTGCATGGTGTGGCAGGTATTTGGCAGTTCATGTGGTCTACTACGCGACTTAGTTACCCAAGTAAATTGGCAGCTTGGTACGTGCTGTGCATGTACATCCATGCGTGCATGAAAGATGGATCCGTGTGTCACGCCGTACAATATATGCATGTTCCCAAGCAGACGAGGCGTGCGGCTTCTGTATTTCACCGGTGCTACAGTTGTCCTCAGCAGCAGCTGCTTGGACCATGCATGCGCGTGGCCTTCAGGTTTGGCAAGGAGCATTTGTCGGTGCCATGTCCATTTCAATGCCACGGACCCATGGTAGACTTCCCTGACGTTTCCTTTTAGCCTGCATATAAAATTTGATCAAAGTCAAACTTTATAAAGTTTGACTAACTTTGTAAGGAAGAATATCAACATTTATAATACTACAACTATATGTTATGAAAATTAATTTCATGTGCATCAAATAATATTTATTTGCTGTTGTGAATGCTAATATTTTTCTATAAAATTAGTCAAACTTGATCAAATTTTATATGCAGGCTAAAAATAAACTGAGGTAGTATACTGTAGGCGTAGGAGTAATGTACTCCAGCTCGTTCGCAAGGGTGTGTAACTGCGCGTACAGACGACTTTATGGAGTCAATTGGCCTGTATCTGCGTGTCACTCCATTTGGGCACATCCCGGCGGTACTCTGGTGTGGTCTCAACATCGGTGTGGTACCATACAACATGCGAGCATGCATTACACGCACAGTACAACATGCCCGTGAGCCCAAACTAAATGCTGATCGATGGCTGCTCACAAGTGATGGCTCTATATTAGTTTTACCATTCCAGGCCAGATGTATGTATGCCTGCTTGTCTGTCTGAAGTCTCGGCAACTTGGCATCAAGCCGACCTGACGAAGAAAGGTTGACTTTATCGCAAAAAAAAAGACGAGAAAAAGGTTAACCCCCAAAGAACCCAATTAGTGTTGTACTAGTTTTTTTTTTAGAAAAGGAGGATGACCCCGGCCTCTGCCTCAGAAAGGTATATCCAATCATATATTATTAATAATGCAAAATCCAGCAGTCGAACAACCTCGACCTGGAAATAAAGTGGAAAACAAACCCTGAGCCCGTATACCTCGCTACAGTAACTCCCCAGATAGCCACTAACCCTATGTTACAAGACACATCAGAAACGAAAAATACATAACTCCTAGGCTACGCCTTCAAGAAAGAATCACCAGAAGGTTGAACTCCGGATTCTCATCCCCAAAGCAAAGCTTTAGTCCACCACTTTCAACAAGGACACGACGCAGGCGCGTGTCGACATAGCCCGATCAGAGATCTTGTGTTTTCACCGGAGTGCATAAACTCGTCGTTGGAGCTGTCTATACCATCCGCCCTTATCTGTCTATCGACGCCTTGATAGCCGGATACCTCTGGAGAAGACAACGAAAGACAAAGTCGTCCCATACCACCTGCCTCCGGCTATCGTCGCACGACCTTCGATCCAACAGCAATAGAGTAAACATGACACCTCCGCCAGAGCCACCGTGCATCACCTGCCGGTACCAAGCATGACTAGACGTCTCCGAATAAGGCGTCGTGCGTAGCATCCACCGGTGGCTTCACCTACCGGTGACCTGCCGACTCCGAAAGAGGCACATGTGTCACCTGCCGAGCCGCATCGAACCCGATCTGCTGATAAAGGGGACGTCCCATACCGCCACCAGCCTCAAAGAGGCCGTCGCTACCTCGAGATCCAGATTTCGAGTCGCCCACACGACCCCGGAGTCCGCCGGTATTGATGAAGAGGGGCCGCCATCCCAATTTCGGGCACTACAAGGAGCACCCACCGTCTTGCCCGCCGTTGTCGCCCCCCATACAACTGCAGCTGCCACCGCAATCCCGCATCAAGCGTCCTCAACGCCGGAGTAAGCTTCGGCCGCCACACGCATCATGTGACGCCCCCGGGTGCATGATCCCAAGATCCACGGCCACCGGCGCCGCCACAAGAACCCATCACCTGGCCCATCATCCCTGGTGGAGGGGACACTGCCACCGCCATGTTCGGATCCGAGCCGAAGTCGCCGCCGCCACCGTCATGACCGGATCCGGGCCTCTGACGCCGCCGTCGCCACAGTCCAGGCCCAGCCCCACCACCATCCTCTGGCCATCTCAACCCGGACCACCACAGACTCCTCCACCAGGAGCCACCGTGCCGCCGTGGACCGAGGAAGATGACCGCACCTACGCCGAACTAGCGCCCTCGCCGCCTTACAGCCCAAGAAGGAGGAGGAGCCCTCCGCCGCCACCGTCGAACGCAGGGGCTCTGCCTGGCGCTGTCCCCCGGCGGCGACGAAGGGGAAGGAGGGATGGGATCGGGGCGGCTACCAGTACTGTACTAGCTATCTGCGGATAATGCAGAATAACATGTGCTGCTACCGTGCTACGTACCTTTTCTTCACGCCGCATCTCATGCAAGCACCACCTTTTTATCCCTTGACGAGGATCCAAACGAATCACAACAAAACCCCAGCAAAGCAATGCAAAGCAAAGCTGAGCCACTCACTTTTGCTCCAACCCTCGCCTTTCCGCATGCATGGTCTCATGTGATGTGCGTGTGTGTGCGCGCGCGCGCCGGGAACCTGCACAGCCAAAGCTTATGGTCAACTGACAGTATTGTCAATTAGTATCAAATTATTATGCCTTCCTGCTGGAAAGTGGATGGTTACGCATGATGAGTTGATGGTGGTGAGCTTCCTTCTTTCCTAGGACTACTTGGCTGATGATCTACATTGATTCCACCACATGCGGTTTAACAGCTGTTGTTGTTTTAGCAATATATATTCACAGCTGCACAGATCTGGTCTGGCCTCGGAAACTGTTTTTCTGTGCATAAATAATTGCAAAACATGTCCAGATCTGAGCCGTGCTCGGGAGATGTTTTCTTGTGCTCAGGAAATGTTTGTGCTATTACATGGCACTGCAGAGCAGTAAGAAATGAATCGACTAATTATTGGAGTTCTGTTCGTCTGAAAAAACAAGTTCAGTGTTTGCCAGGAGATTCAGGGGTGCAACTAAGCTTGCGTAGCTGCAATTTTTCTCTCTGTTTGCAGGGAGGCAGTGCTGCTCCAGTTTGGCATGCTATTTGCAGTCTCAAAAAAGATGGAATATCAAGCAGAGGAAACCAGTGGCTACTAGTTCAAGTGTTACTCCAAAGTCCAAACCAAGAAAAAAAACTGTTGACATATTATTAGAATACTGATCTACTATTTCATTAGGCATAAGGTAAAGTAACCAAGTACATGGCCGACCTGGCGAGATTCAGACACGCAGATTAGACAGATTTTGCCATAATTTTGTAGGCAGATTCAGACATCCAGACTAGACAAATTTTGTCATATGTACTAATTCAGCACCACCAAAGATCTATCCAGATTTGATTTGCTATCACCCTACAAGCCAGCAGCTCTGCTATCATGAACAAGGCAAATAACAATTTATAAATATATGTGATCTAGGTAGGCATAGCATCAACCTCATCATTAATCAAGCTTCTCTGCAATAATTTAGCACACGGCCCCATCATGGCACTAAGGCCTAATCTTTTTTCTGCACCAATTCTTCTATAGATAGCACAACATATGCTGTGCAGTGCTAATGCCAAACTTGGCTTGACATTTTGACCACCCTGCATGGCATTGCTCTGTTGTTCTATGCAGCTCTACTTGCAGAGTCTTCACATCCTCCTTTCTGAGACAGAGCACGCGTGCAACCACAGATCTGCAGGAAAAGAAGTGAGAGCACCACTGAGAAAAAGCTAGCCAATATGATGATTGACAGACCAGTTAGTACTCCGAGAGTACTGTCTAGTTTCACACATTGATACTAAAAGATCTAAACTGTTTGGAGCCCTCCGAGATGGAAAGTGCATGGATGAACCGGGTACATATGAACCCACTTCAAAAAACACATTTCTGAATGTTAAAAAGTCTGAAAAAGGTTGCACCGGTACGTCTTCATATTCTATGTGTGTCCATAAAGTTTCACAGTAAAATAACTCTTTTTGTGGCCTGTGCAAACAAGACAAAAAATTGTGTCGTAAAACACTATTTAGAAACACTGAAATTTGTCTTTTTTACGGATACAAAGCAAAAAGACATTTTTTCAGAAGGTATGTGGTCGTTATACTTTTAACGACGGAGCCTACTACGACCAGCAGGTTGTGGTTGTTAATGACCTTTAACGACCACAATCCGACCTTTAACGGCCACATATGTCGTCGTTAAAAACCGTTTTCCTAGTAGTGGTAGGACTTCACGGCTTCACACTTGTTTCACACTTCACACTTGAGCTTCTGTAAAAGAGGAACCACCACAATTTTAAGTCTACAATACAACAATTGATACTAATCAAGGATAAAAACAAAAACAAGTAATAGGTTCAAATGAGAAGGCAGCATGAAACTAGTGATACAACAACATGCAGAATACACTACAATGTAATACTGTTGTAAGTTCATATCAGCACAAAATCAGCACTATTATATAGAGCAAATGATATGCCCCCCTTTTAATAAAAATGTAGTGTATGCTAGTGACAGAACAAGGGATTGTAGTGTATGCTAGTGACAAAACAAGGGATAAGACATGTGCCAGCAACAGTGCTTACATGCATCTTCATATTTCAAAACGACCAATAGACTAGTTAGCTGGCAAAACACTAAAGAAGGCATAGACAGAAACAAAGGTAACATGCATCACATCAAAAAATAGTAAGCACTGAACCTACATCATATCTACAGTAACATCACCAATCAGGTTGCATGTGTATGCTAGAAATCAAGAATCGAAAGGACTTCAACTTGTTTCGAATATCTTGCCTCTGTTGCTCCCAGTTCAGTAAAGAAATGGTCACTCCCAGTTCAGTAAAGAAATGGTCAAGCAGTGAGCGCTTCGCCTCATGGACTTAGCAGCGCACAATAGATTTCGGGATGGAGCATAAATAGAATACCTGGAAAAGAACAATAAAGAGCTATACAGTTAAGTAAGCATCCTTGGCTGTACAAATAAGTGGAGAGAACAATAAAGAGTTAACTTGATGTAAAGTCGCTTGAAAACAGAAAACACCTTACAGGCTTGTGAAGCTTACCATGATTTCAAAAGCATGGGTTATGTAATCTTTTATGCCATCCTCCCAAAATTTGGCTGGATGATTCTGCAACTGTAGTTGTACCCAGCTGCTCAAAATATAAACATATAGATGAGTGCTTCTCACATGTCACTAGAGGCAAATAGCAATACACATAAATGAATGAACAGGGGCATATTCTACAGCAAGATGAACCAATAGAGATATATCTTGTAGCCTAGAACAATCATGTTAGAAATCACATCCATTTTCTAATTAACCAGCACCTAATAAATATATACATGCACTACTTCAGGAAATTTATGACTAGGAGATGTATTAATAGCAGATTACGAACTAATGTACTTGTACTTGATCTAGTTGAATAAATGCAGTTAAGTTCCTGGTACAGCCAGCTCCAACTTATGCTACTAGCTATTGACAGAAAAACACACCAGCTGCTCAAAATATAAACATATAGATGAGTGCTTCTCACATGTCACTAGAGGCAAATAGCAATACACATAAATGAATGAACAGGGGCATATTCTACAGCAAGATGAACCAATAGAGATATATCTTGTAGCCTAGAACAATCATGTTAGAAATCACATCCATTTTCTAATTAACCAGCACCTAAATATATACATGCACTACTTCAGGAAATTTATGACTAGGAGATGTATTAATAGCAGATTACGAACTAATGTACTTGTACTTGATCTAGTTGAATAAATGCAGATTAAGTTCCTGGTACAGCCAGCTCCAACTTATGCTACTAGCTATTGACAGAAAAACACACACAGAGAGAGGGGGGGGGGGGGGGGGAGGAAATCCGGCGACAGTATGGCTACATCAGGCGACCCCGAGGGAAGATCTGGCGCCCCGTGGATTGGTCAACCCCAGGATCTCACGCGCGCCTCCGTTGCCGAGGCCGTCCATCTCGCCCGCGAGCTTGATGGTCCAGGCCCCCACGACGACCAAGTCGTGATCCATGCGGAGCTCCACCTCCTGCACGGCTGATCCATGCTCCAGTGGAGGCTCGGGCTCCACCCTCGAATCTGGCGGCACGTATAGAAAGATAGTGTAAGCTCTGCTAACAAGAAAAGAAACTTAGGAAAGTCAAACTGGAACAAATCAAATTCAGAAGAGAGTTCACATTATACCTAGCATAGCAAATGAGGATGACCAAAGCTGAATAAGTTTTTTAAGGAACTATGGACAGTGGGGGAAAGCCCCCCACTGACTTTAAATTAGCAAGATTGTAGAGTGAAAGCTGAATAAGTTACGTGGCTCGAATGATCGGCATCCCATGGATCTCATAGCTACTGGACATCACGGATGAACTACAGCAAACTAGTTATAGCCACAGGCCACATGTACAAAGAATATACTAAAATGGCTTGAAGCTAAAACTAATCGACCATTCATCTTTGGTACTGCAATTTTTTATTATGCAGTACAAAGATTATTATGCAGCATCTAAAATTGGCCATAGCCTTAAAGGTTATTATGCAGCATCTAAAATTGGCCAACTCTACAAAACAATGGAGGAAGCATAGGTCTGAACCTAAACAAATTTACATCATCTAATACACTATATTCCTCATGCAAAAAAAAAACACTAATATTCCAGTAGAGAGTTAAATCAATTCATCATGAACTAGCTTCCAACAACATAATATAGGTGAACCCACTAAACTGATGCAAACTTTATGGAAAGTTCCCAGAATTCTGAAGTTGCGACATTTCAAACTGAACTCAATAGTACCTGAGAAAAATTAAACTAACAATTTGACAAAAGTAAACTTCTTCAAACTAAAACTACTCTTCTGCATTTGATTAGTTTCCGTGTTCTATCAAAGCGCATAATTTCCAGGTTCAGTGATTAGTTTACATAGCTGATCAGATGATTAATGGAGCTGGTTACTAAAGTATGTGTGTGAACAGATCTGGTTGATAGTACGTCGGCATCTTAATTAATGAGTTAACTGTTCCCTGAAGTATATGGCACAAAACAACATCAAAACTATTGGCATACAGATGCTTTTGACCTAAACTCAACCAATGATTCAGGCCATTAATCATCTGATCAGCTATGTAATGTAATGTAAGCAGTCGATGTGTTAAGCCAAGGTGTAGCAATTAAAAGCTGCGTCACGTGTACACATTGGTCTGTATATAAACAAGAGATATGTGTATGTGTATCTTAAGATATGAGCTGCTTACTTTACTTACTATGATTGTATGATGTGTTCTGAATCTACATTGGTGATTAGCAGGTACAAGTCATCAACTGAACTAATCGCTGCCCAAGCAAATTAAGCGTGCATCCCGTGAGGCAAAACCAAGAGTAAAAACAAGACTAGGCCAGCTGCAGGTCTTGCGCTAGTGGCGTTGCAGTCTTCATGGCGCTGGCTGCCACAAGGACATTAAATGTGAATGAGCTTGGTAAAATGGTAAGCAAGTGTTAAAGGACACACTGAGATATCATTAACTCATTCACACTGAGATATCACAACTTCTCCACCCACAGAAAAAGAGAGAGAATATTGTGCTGTAAAAAAACCCTCAAAAAGATTTAATCATTCCGTTAAAAACAGAGTAGCAAGAGCAACGCATGCGCGCTCAAGTTTGAGGGTGCTAACAACGCTGGACATCGATCCATTCAACCTGTGCATCGGCAGGGCGGCATGGAGGTGGCCATGGCACGCATCGGCTTGGACAAGCTGCTGCTACAGCTGCTGCTCAACCAGAGGTTGCCGAAGGCCGCGATGACGTCCGTGCACGCCATCACGAAGGTCTTGAGAACGGCGCTGCGCGGGTTCTTCACCGTCTTCAAGATCCCCAGCACCACCTTCTCCCTGCCAATCAGCACCCGCGGACGGACGGAAGAATCTCGGGTCAGATCCCCAACGGAATTCGCCAAAATAGAAGCCAAGAGCAGCAACGACAGAGGGGATCGAAGAACTTACAGGATGGGGGCGAGGAGGGCGGGGTGGTGGATGGCGAGGCGGCGCGCGTCGTTGAGGGCCTCGCAGACCATGACCCAGTCCCTGGAGTCGAGCCCGGCGACGAGGCCGGCGGCCGGGCTTTGGGGCCGAGGACGGGCAGCAGGTCCACGGACCGGACGTACTCCACGGTCGGCTCCACTCCCGGTGGGGGAGCGGGCGACGGCGACGGTAGGCGCCGTGGAGAGCAGCTTGGCGGCCTTCTTGGGGCGCTGGTCCGCCACGGCGGCCGGCAACGCGTTGTCCAGCGCGCGGAGCGCCATGGGTGGGATGCCGAGATTGAGAGGGAGGAGGAGATTGAGAGGGAGGACGAGAGATTTGGAGGAGGGCTTGGGTGATGCGGGCGATGCAGATGGACAAAGCAGGGGCGCGGCGGCGGGTCGGCGCACTCAGGAGAGCGGCATGCAGCAGCGGTTGCGGCGGCTCGACGCACTCAGGAGAGCGGCTCGGGGTTGGGGATTGGGTTTGGGCGGCGACGGAGAGGTCTGGATCGGGGAGAGATTTGGAGGAGGGCTTGGGTGATGCGGGCGATGCAGATGGACAAAGCAGGGGCGCGGCGGCGGGTCGGCGCACTCAGGAGAGCGGCATGCAGCAGCGGTTGCGGCGGCTCGACGCACTCAGGAGAGCGGCTCGGGGTTGGGGATTGGGTTTGGGCGGCGACGGAGAGGTCTGGATCGGGGAGAGACAGGCGGCGGCGGGTGTGTTCTCGGGGAGAGGGGGATTGGGTTGCTGCTAGGGTTTGGGTTGGGTTGCTATGACCCGAGAGGTGAATGATAGACGTTGGATCCTTCATATGTGGACGGTTCAGATCGGCAATAGTGGGGTGATCCGTGAGAAGAGCCTTGATTGGTTCAGAAATTTTGTGATTTAAAAT
Organism: Aegilops tauschii subsp. strangulata; assembly: GCF_002575655.3. NCBI lineage: Eukaryota > Viridiplantae > Streptophyta > Magnoliopsida > Poales > Poaceae > Aegilops > Aegilops tauschii. Next base: position 624,308,652 of record NC_053041.3, on the reverse strand, counting down.
AGTTTCTAAGTACTAAAACTAGGGGAATTTTGTGAAGCAACTATCAAAATATTTTGCAAAACGGTACAACTAAAATTTTCACTCAAGTTAGACCCCATTTTATGGATGATCACCGATTTGCACGCATTTTTTATCTTTCTATATATTTTTAATCATTTTTCTTGTGGCAAAAATGGTTTTTTGTGAAGAACTTACCAAATATTTGTTGTAAAATTGGACGAAAACAATTTTATAAAATATCATGCCATATTTAATATATAATTGACCAAATGGTTGAGTGTGAAACTTTTTGATCCACCTCTCATAAAAAAGACAAATTTCCACCGATCCTGTTGGAAGCGGTTCAAATTTGAACTGCAGCTGCCTCATAGTTTGCTCTTTATTTTTTCCAAAAATCATTTCTAGGTACATAAGTATCTATTTAATCAGATAAACCTCAAAAAAATTCCAAGAGTCAACCACTAGCTAGGAACGGTCATGCCCGCCGTTTTGACCGCATTTTGAAACGGGCATAAAAAATTCAAAAAATTCAAAAAATTGGAAAACCTTCGCATTGTGTCATTACATGTGACCAAGTTTCCAGGAAAAATAATAAACTTATAATACGGAAATTATTTTAAAAAAGTGTTCACATAAATGAGCTATCATGCATGAAGATTCATGGCTTTCAAGCCAAAATGATCAATCTTATGGTCACATTCATGGCATAGTTTGTTCAAATGATCTTATATTATGCACAAGGGTGCATATTGGAATTCCAAACAATGTTGCCTAAGGGAGTTTTCATTTTCTTTGCACCGAAAATTCATTTTCCAATTTCCGAGTGCCCGGAATGAGTTTTTTTTGTGAAGGACCTACCATATATTTGTTGCAAAATTGGACCAAATCAATTTTATAAAATACTAGGCCATATTTAATGCACAGTTGAAAAAATGGTTGGGTGTTAAAAGTTTTGATCCACCTCTGGTGAAAAAGACAAATTCCCGCCGATTCAGTAGGAAGCGGGTCAAATTTGAACTGCAGTTGCCTCATAGTTTGCTCTTTATTTTTTCCAAAAATCATTTCTAGGTACATAAGTATCTATTTAATCAGAGAAACGTCCAAAGTTTTCCAAGATTCAACAACTAGCTAGGAACGGTCAAGCCCGCCGTTTTGACCGCATTTTCAAATGGGCATAAAAAATTCAAAAAAATCAAAAAATGGGAAAACCTTCGCATTGTGTCATTATATGTGACCAAGTTTCTAGGAAAAATAATAAACTTGTAATACGCCAACTATTTTTAAAAAGTGTTCTCAGAAATGAGCTATCATGCGTGAAGATGCATGGCTTTCAAGCCAAATGACCAATCTTATGGCCACATTCATGGCAAAGTTTGTTCAAATGATCTAATATTGTGCACAAGGGTGCATCTTGGAATTCCAAACAATGTTGCCTAAGGGAGTTTTCATTTTCTTTGCAAGGAAAATTCATTTTCCATTTTTCGAGTGCCCGAAATGAGTTTTTTTGTGAAGGAACTACCAAATAATTGTTGCAAAAATGGAACAAATCAATTTTATAAAATACTAGGCCATGTTTAATGCACAATTGACAAAATGGTTGGGTGTAAAAAGTTTTTATCCACCTCTGGTGAAAAAGACAAATTCCCGCCGATTTAGTAGGAAGCGGGTCAAATTTGAACTGTAGGTGCCTCATAGTTTGCTATTTATTTTTTCCAAAAATCATTTCTAGGTACAAAAGTATCTATTTAATCAGATAAACACCAAAAAAATTCCAAGATTCAACCACTAGCTAGGAACGGTCATTCCCGCCGTTTTGACCGCATTTTGAAACGGGCATAAAAAAATCAAAAAAATCAAAAAATTGGAAAACCTTCGCATTGTGTCATTATATGTGACCAAGTTACTAGGAAAAATAACAAACTTGTAATACAGTAATTATTTTAAAAAAGTGTTCTCAGAAATGAACTATCATGTGTGAAGATTCATGGCTTTCAGCCAAATTATCAATCTTATGGCCACATTCATGGCATAGTTTGTTCAAATGACCTCATATCATGCACAAGGGTGCATCTTGGAATGACAAACAATGTTCCCTAAGGAAGTTTTCATTTTCTTTGGACGAAAAATTCATTTTCCATTTTTTCGAGTGCCCAAAATGAGTTTTTTTGTGAAGGACCTACCATATATTTATTGTAAAATTGGACCTAATCAATTTTATAAAATACTAAGCCATATATAATGCACAATTGACAAAATGGTTGGGTGTTAAAAGTTTTGATCCACCTCTGGTGAAAAAGACAAGTTCCCGCCGATTTAGTAGGAAGCGGGTCAAATTTGAACTGTAGGTGCCTCATAGTTTGCTCTTTATTTTTTCCAAAAATCATTTCTAGTTACATAAGTACCTATTTAATCATAAATACATGGTTTGGTGGCGATACGTCACGGTGGCCGAGGGCCCCAACTCTAGACCGCGTAAACTCGCATGCCCGCCGCGTGGTCACCGCGTGACCGTGGCGTTGCCATATGTTCTGGGAGACCTAGGCATGTCTAGTGGGTTGGGCACTCCGCAGGTAGGTGCTAGGAAGAAAATCACAACATAAGATTCTCACGAGGAGACCGATCGATGCTCAAACATGAATAAGCAGCCAAGTGTTTGATTAGCGGTACGGGAAATGCACATGGCTAATGGGCGTGAGTTTTGGCTGGGGATGATCAGTTACGAAGAAGAACGTCTTCACAAATTTTCAGCTCAAAAGGAGGAGCCTAGGTGGTACTTGCTTTGCAAAGTACCACACTGGACATAAATACGAATGTTGAAGCTGGGCTCAAAATAATGAATGGATTGAGCTGGCATTTGGTGGAGGATGGTTATTTGGGCATAGGAAAGCACTTTAGAAAATGGATACCATTTGGACATGCCAAAGTGGTACTTCTTTCACAAAGTGTTTTTCTGAACAAAATAGGAAAATGAATATTTTTGAATTATTTTTGAACTAGGCAAGGAAGGTTTTTTTTACATATTTGACGAAGATATGACCCAAAGAATTTATGAGATTTTTTTGGGAATTTTGGGAATGACTGAAATATAGGTTGCTTCACAACCTAGGGCAAAAACTGCCACATGGACATGACACATAGGCAAAACTGATGAGGTGGCGCCTAGTCATAGCAACCCACCACTATTTACAAGGTTATGACCATCTATATTGGTCATGATCAGCTAGAAATAAGGCAGCGGACCAGTGTTATCTGCTTTATGACCATTTCGTGTAAGGAAATTATGACCTTTCTGACCAAAATGGTCGTTATAGTTTAGGGTTTGGAGCCCCCGAACAGCTTTTGACCAATTGGTCTCAAATGGTCATAGATATATGACCAATTCTTTCAGGGTCACTGACAGAAGGTCACTAGTTGACATATTTCTTGTAGTGTTACATTCTAGTCCTGTTCTAGATTACATCTGATTAGGACTTGTGTAATTATTAGTGTGTTTATATTATGTAATGGATTGATAATATAAATAAAGTACCGGATTTCATCTGGGAAGTATGACATGTTCCATGTGTTTACCACACATCAAGTTCTCTTGAACATGTTTTAGCGATCCAGATCATCTTCTCTCGCACACCAAACTTGCAAATTTTTGAATATTTCTCCCTCATTATATTTGGAATCACAAGGTAATGAGTTGGGATCTACTGCTCATTTGCAGATTATCCCCTCTTACTATGAGGTCTACGCTTTGTCATTCTCGACAAGCGATTACCTCCAACGTGTATGAAAGATCGTGGATGTCGCCTAGAGGGGGGTGAATAGGCGCTTTAAAATAATTACGGTTTAGGCTTGAACAAATGCGGAATAAACCTAGCGGTTAATTTGACAAGCACAAAACCTACAACGACTAGGCTCACCTATGTGCACCAACAACTTATGCTAAGCAAGATAAACAACTAAGTGATAGCAAGATATATGACAAGAAACAGTATGGCTATCACAAAGTAAAGTGCATAAGTAAAGGGCTCGGGTAAGAGATAACCGAGGCACGCGGAGACGACGATGTATCCCGAAGTTCACACCCTTGCGGATGCTAATCTCCGTTTGGAGCGGTGTGGAGGCACAATGCTCCCCAAGAAGCCACTAGGGCCACCGTAATCTCCTCACGCCCTCGCACAATGCAAGATGCCGTGATTCCACTAAGGGACCCTTGAGGGCGGTCACCGAACCCGTACAAATGGCAACCCTTGGGGGCGGTCACCGAACCCGTACACTTTGGCAACCCTTGGGGGCGGTCACCGGTACCCGTCAAAATGCTCGGGGCAATCTCCACAACCTAATTGGAGACCCAGACGCTTGCCCGGAGCTTTACACCACAATGATTGAGCTCCGAACACCACCAACCGTCTAGGGCGCCCAAGCACGCAAGAGGAACAAGCTCAAGGGTACCAAGCACCCAAGAGTAATAAGCTTCTCAACTTGTAACTTCCACGTATCACCGTGGAGAACTCAAACCGATGCACCAAATGCAATGGCAAGGGCACACGGAGTGCCCAAGTCCTTCTCTCTCAAATCCCACCGAAGCAACTAATGCTAGGGAGGAAAATGAGAGGAAGAACAAGAAGGAGAACACCAAGAACTCCAAGATCTAGATCCAAGGGGTTCCCCTCACAAAGAGGAGAAAGTGATTGGTGGAAATGTGGATCTAGATCTCCTCTCTCTTTTCCCTCAAAAACTAGCAAGAATCCATGGAGGGATTGAGAGTTAGCAAGCTCGAAGAAGGTCAACAATGGGGGAAGAACACGAGCTCAAAGGATAAGGTTCATTGGGGAAGAAGACCCCCTTATATAGTGGGGGGAACAATCCAACCGTTACCCCCAAAACAGCCCCGCAGGGGCGGTACTACCGCATAAGGCAGCGGTACTACCGCTGAGAACAGCGGTACTACCGCTTCCCCGGGCGGTACTACCGTGGAGTTAGGAGGGCAGGAGAGAGACAGACCCGAGCGGTACTGCCGCGGTGGTTGGGCGGTACTACCGCTCGTGAGCGGTACTGCCGCCCTACTGCCGCTGCGAAGTACCGCACTATCCGACACGAAAAATGACCCCTCGAGTCGACGCGGTAGGGCCTGGTACCGTAGCGGTACTACTGCTGAGGACCCACCAACGGTACTACCGTTGCGGAGCGGTACTGCCGCTTGTGACCCCTAAGCGGTACTACCGCTGGGACCATCCTAAAGCCACTTCCACGAAAACAAGTATACTCCACGGAAAACCAAAACTGCCATAACTTCTGCATATGAGCTCCGAATTGAGCAAACTCAAGCTTGTTGGAAACAAGACGACGAGTAGCATCAAAACAGCATCGAAAACATCATAGAAGATGCGAGTGAAACCTCCAACCGAGAAGAACCGGCATAACCTCCAACATCGAAAACATCATAGAAGATGCGAGTGAACTCCGCTTTCGATGAACTCGAGCTTGTCATCAAGATGACCATAAGCTCCAAAACTCACAAAGAGAAGAACCAAACAAGAACCAATAAAGATGATGCAAGGATGCAATGGTTTGAGCTCTCTATGAACGATACGATCAAGCTACTCATCGGGAGCCCCCCTTGATAGTACGGCAATCGATCCTATAACCCGGTCTCCCAACTACCATCATGAGACCGGTAAAATAGAAAACCTATCAAGAGCAAACCTTTTCCTTGCACATGGTCCACTTGAGCTAGATGATGACGATCTTGACTCCCTCAAGATGGACCACCTTTCTTGATTGCGTTGGCTCGGTGAAGACTAGTGGATTGCTCCCCCAACTCCACTATGGGTGAGCCACTCTTCGGCACATCTTCACAAATCCATTGTCACCACAATGGACGGCAAGCTTCAAGCATAAGATCTCTTTGATGATGCTCCACTTGAACTTGCACACGCAAACTTGGTGACGAACACCATTTGATGTCATCCTCCATGGGTTGTATAATATCTTCCTCTTGATGCAAGCCCATGGAAACATACCTAACCCCACATAGAACTCTCACGTAGACCATGGGTTAGTACACAAAGCATAAAGGACAATGCTTACCTTACCATGCGATCACGTGATCCCTCTTGGTACATCTTCTACGCTTTGTGTGTTGATCAACTTGATTCACTCTTTGACTTAGTCTTGATCAACCTTGAATCCTTCCAACTCTCTTCATTTGTATGATGTCTTGAAGGTAAACATGAATGATCACACAATCTTCTTCTTCAAGACATGCTTGCAATAAGCTCAACTCTCACATGACCAATCTTTGGATAATTCCTTAATAACACCTTGGTCACCACATAAACTCCTTGAAACCAACACATGGACTTCAAGAAATGCCTATGGACAAATCCTTCAAATATAACTCAAGGCAACCATTAGTCCATAGAGATTGTCATCAATTACCAAAACCAAACATGGGGGCACCGCATGTTCTTTCTGTGTATTCCTTATATTTGAATTGTAGCATACACAAGGTAATGGCGATGTAGCCTATTACTGTGAGATCTACATGATCTTCAAAGTGTTATGTTCAGCAAATCGGGTTGGCGAAGGAGACCGATCTGCTTTGCACTGAGCTTCGTGACTGCGTTGCGCGAGTCGGGAGTGTTTTGGTGAGAGCAGAGGCCGCTCTCGCCAAACTTGAGGTGGTGCCGGATGTGTCTTCGCTGCTTGAGCTTCAGATTGGGGTTGCCCCTGATTTGTCCCCGTCCCCTGAGATCCTGGTTGGTTCTGTCGATGGGGAAGTAGGCATGTATGGAGATATCTCCCCTCGTGCTACATCTTGTCAGTTGCCGTTGCCCATTGTGTCGATTGCTTCTGGGAGTGAAGCGGTCGTCGAGGTCGTGGTTCCGGTGCTGCAGATTATGCCTGAGCTGCAGAAGCTTTGTGGGGAGCCCACTTCGCCTATTTCGATGGTGCTTCCTAAGGAGATGGGGTCGCTTGGAGGGGACTTGGCGATGCCGACTGCGACCTCACTGTTGTCGTTGGAGCCCAGTCAGCCACTCGTCTATGTGGACCATGGAGGTTTGGACGTTGCTATTGCTCTCTCACCTGAGGTTGTTGCCCAGGTGGCATGCGTGGGTGCCGAGGTTGATGACATAGGTGCTTTGGCAGCTACTTCTGAGGCGCTGAAGCCCATTCGGTCGCCCATCTTTGACCGTGACGCTATGTTGGCACGCATTGACGAGGTGGTCTTTGTGAAAAAGCTTGACCGTTTGCTCGCCTCCTTGGAGGCAACTTGTCCTGGGTCTCGCAATGTGATTGCTTGCCTCCTAGTGGATGAGGTTTCTACAGGCAAAATAAAGAAGCTGAAGAAGGCTCTCAGGAGCATAGGCAAGAAGAGTGGCACCATTGATAAGGTGTCTGCGGCTGCTTAATGGAGGATACTCAGTCTCTTCGTTCTCCATCTCCGAGTGGCTCGTCTCCGTGGATTTCTTGGCGTCTGATGTATTCAACATTGGTTTTGTTGAGGGTTTCTTTGCGACATAGAAGTGCCAGGGTTTGTGGTTGTTGCGTGTTATGTATGTTTGTCGGGTTGACCATGAGGTCATGGAGTTTCTTTCTTAGCGAGTAGTCCGCATGTGATCTATATGTATCGGTTTTCGCCCGGTTTTCCGTTAATTAACCGGGCAATTCTCTTCTTCTTAATTAATCGATGAGGCAAATCTTTTGCCTCCGTTTTAAAAATAATAATTCAAAAGAAGCGAATTTAATGAGGTTTTCAAACAGACAAGGTCAAATTTAACGAGGTTTATTTAGGTCGATCCTAAAAGTTTAAGAATACTCTAAACATGAATGCTTCTGCCCTCAAATATGGAACGAGGCGCCAAAAGAGCCTCTCGTCACCCGAAACCGCGCGATACCAATGTTTGGTGGAAGGAAATTACTGTCCAAACTCTGACCCATGAAACCTATCGGCCCAATGTCCAGAGGTCTAAACCGTGGTAGGTTTGTAACTTCATCGAGACGCCACACAACCGCCTTTGAAAAATATTCATACACCGTGGACGCCTAAACAACCATGCGCTGGCCGAAATCGCTCCCACCCACAATTTGGGACACCTAAGATTACCATCCTATTTATCCGTCTCAGCACTCTCCCCCCTCCCCCCTCTCCAAAACCTAGCCGCCCGCACACCCGCTGCCGTCGCGCCGCCGCCGTCGCTAGCGTTCGCCCTAACCCCCATCCTCGACCTCACATCGCCCATTGTTTCCTCCCCACCCCCTTGGCACTCGGTAGGACGAGCGCTGGAAGCTCGCAGGTCGCCTCCCTTCTCCTCCTCCCCATCGGGACCGGGCAAGAGGATGAGCGCCCACCCTCGCGACGGCCTCAACGGGAGAAGGGTTGTCGCCGTCACTGCCGACGAGGACATCTACTGCCCTGTTATTGCCACTGCATGTTGCTCGTATATAGGCAAGGTATCTACAACACGGTTCATTTTAAAAAAAGGCAACCCCTAATATGATGGGGCGGCCTAAATACAAAGAACATGGCACACAGGAAGTCACGCAAGAAGCCCTAGAATATATATATTTTTCTACTTTTATTTTTGATTTTTCAAATTCACAAATATCTATTGAATCACGAACGTATTTATATATGCGCTAATATTTTCTTAAATCGGTGAACACTTTGCAAACATTTTTTGAATTTTATGAACATTTTAAAATTGATGAACAGTTTTTGGATTTTATGAACATTTTTAGGATTTGGAAACATTTTATAAAATCATGGAAGCTTTGTGAACATTTTGTCAAATTCGCAATTATTTTTTGACCCACGAGCATTTTTTCAGTTGTGCGGATACATTTTCGAATTTCATGAATGTTTTCTAAATCCGTGATCGATTTTTGAAATTCATGAACACTTTTGACTTCATTCAATTATTTTAAAATTCATGATTTTTTTTTTTGATTTTCAGCACGCCATTTTGGAAGCCTCCGTAGGGAGGAAACGTGCTTTGCCTATGCCGCGCCGTCTGACAACGAAAAGGGCCGAATAAGCGATGGAAATCGGCGCAGCCGTTGAACGGACTTTTAGCCTCGAGCGCACGTGTACGATGGCGGGCGGATCCCGAGAGTTCACGGCGGCGTGCGTGCGTGCACTGCACGTGGACTTCCACGTCGTGCTCATGGCCTTTGGCTCCGTCCGCCGTGCCCGGGCGGCGCGATGAGAGAGACACCATCAATCAAATCAGCCGACGGCTCCGGCTAAGATAAGGTTGATCCATTCCAGCATACTTTTGCCCGACAACTTCGTCCACCTGCAGCTAGCAGGCCCAGAAAAATCAACCCGCCACCCAAGTCTCATCTTAGTCTTCTCACCTGCCGTGTCCCGCCGGTGCACAGACACCATTTTTGGAGCTGCCCATATACAAAGACTGAGCGAGAGAGACGGGTTCGTTCATCGCACTCTCACAACACACAACATGGACACTCTTGGCTCACCACCATGGAGCTTGCTCTGCGCTCTCGGTGCCCTGCTGGCCGCGCTGTGGTGCGCCGGCCGGGCGCTGACCGGCGCCTGGCTCCGCCCGCGGAGGCTGGCCCGGGCCCTGCGGTCCCAGGGCGTCAGCGGCACGCAGTACCGCTTCCCCTCCGGCGACATGAAGGAGTACGTGCGGCTCATCGCGGCGGCGTGCTCCCAGCCCATGCCGCTGTCCTTGCACGCCGTCGCCGCCCGCGCGGTGCCGTTCGACCATGCCATCATCAAGCAACACGGTAATTGACTAGCATCCCCTCTCAATTAGGCTCCTGTACGCCATGAGAAATCACCGGGACTATTGCATTGCAGGTAAAGTTGCTCTGACTTGGTTCGGTCCGGAGCCGAGGGTGGTGGTGGCGGACCCTCGGCTGTTCCGGGAGATCCTGTCGAACAAGCAGGGCCAGTTCGGGAAGCAGAGGTCTATCCTTCGGATCGAGCGGCTATTGGCCAACGGCCTGACGACCCACCAGGGCGACAAGTGGGTCGCCCACCGGAGGATCATCAACCACGCCTTCCATCTCGAGAAGCTCAAGGTGCATGCCAACCATGTCTCCCACCTGACTGAACTCATCAACCCACACGCATATACTTTGCAGGCTAATTGGGATTGAATTTTGCAGAGGATGTTACCGGCTTTCGCAGAGTGTTCTAGTGAACTTGTGCGAAGATGGGGAGACTCCATGGGGCAAAGTGATGTGCAGGAGATAGATGTGTGGCCAGAGTTTCAGAACCTCACAGGGGACGTCATCTCCCGAGTAGCGTTCGGGAGCAGCTTCGGTGAAGGGAGAAAGATCTTCCAGTTGCAGTCAGAGCAGGCGCAAAATGCTGTCAAGATGGCAAACGTGATGTACATCCCCGGTTACAGGTGAGCTCATACTTCCAGCCAATGCAATTACGCTTGTGCATCTCCATATTAATTTCTAGCATCGCGCATCAGAACAATATGCTCACAACCAGTAGTCCGGTACAGATATCTGAAATAGATACATATTGTTTGTGTTGTTCAGGCCTCTGCAAATAAATAGATATCCACTCAGTCCAGTCCACAGAATAGAGAGGATGCTGGCCTGAATCAAAAAACATAGTGGCCTGCAATTTGATAACATTCTTATGCAGGTTCCTGCCAACAAAGCTCAATACAAGGATGAAGGCAAATGCCCGGGAGGTCGAACTACTCCTGAAAGGCGTAATCACGAAGAGGGAGAGGGCGATGAAGGATGGCCATGCCGACAACGACGATCTACTAGGCGTGATGATGGAGTCAAACATAGAAGAAAGCCAGGAAGCCGGAAGCTCCATGCCGACGATGACCACCGACGACATAGTAGGGGAGCTGAAGCTCTTCTATTTCGCGGGCATGGAGACAACCGCGGTGCTGCTCACGTGGGCAATGGTCCTGCTAAGCATGCATCCCGAGTGGCAGGACCGCGCGAGGGAGGAGGTTCTCCGCGTCTTTGGGAAGAACCAGCCGGATTCCGAGGGCATAAACCGGCTGAAAGTCGTGAGTAAAATAATTACAGGAGAGCCATTGATATACAATTTCTCATCCGAGAGGTTGCTCTGATCATGTCCATCTTCTCTGTCGGTGCAGGTGACGATGATACTATATGAGGTTCTTAGGCTATACCCACCGATTCTGCTACTTGGTCGGGAGGCGTATAAAGAAACAGAGCTGGGAGGCGTCACATATCCAGCCGGCGTAACATTTGCGCTGCCAATTGTGTGCATTCACCATGATCCAGATGTGTGGGGAGAAGATGTCGATGAATTTAAGCCGGAGAGGTTTGCGGAGGGCATCGCCGGCGCATCCAAGAACTCGCCGGCGTTCTTTCCGTTTGGCCGGGGACCGCGGATTTGTGTCGGGCAGAACTTTGCATTGCTTGAGGCCAAGATGGGATTGAGCGTGATTCTGCAACACTTCATGTTTGAGCTCTCACCATCTTACACGCATTCGCCTTGCCCGGTCTCCACTCTACAACCCCAGCACGGTTCGCAGATTAAGCTCACGAAACTCTAAGAATTAGCAGCTATTGCTAATTAGCTTCCGAACTCTGTACAACCATGGACATTATTGAGAATAGTCAGGGATTAGGGTGGTGATCCTGGGAGAGATGTATGTAGTATAATGGATCCTGATGTTTACATCGAAGGCGACATGGAGACATCTCATAAATTTTTTTTTTTTGAGTAAGTGTAATATGTCAATGTCAAACTCATCACTGGTGGAGCTACATCAGTACCGGGGCTGGAACAAAAATGAAAATTACTAGAGTATGTGGGAAGATCACATGAACCATCCCAAATTAATCATATAAAAATAGCTAAAAAGGCGCCAATATATGTGCCGATGCTACCACTCCAACCTGCTGTTGTTACTTGACTCAAAATCAGTTATACTTGCTGTTGCACGTAGCTTAATAATTTGTTGGTTGTACGTGCTATTTGCCAACCTGCTATTGCAATACCCGTTGATTGGTGAACAACTTACAACTTCCTCATCAACTTTGAAAAGAAATCATGGTTTGATCAAGTTCGGGTCGGGAAAAACCAGGTGGGCTGCCATGCACGACCTTGTGTCAGGACCGAACTATAATTCAGATCACAGACTAGGGATTTGAGGGAAGAAATGGGGAAAACTCGCCCAGATCTGGGAGGTGTTTGTATTAGCTGTATGTTTACTTAGCCATCACGACAAATTCAATGGAAGATTCGATACTCTGGCCAGCCACAACCCGGCTGCCTTTATAGGTGGCAAGCGCTCCCGGCAACAGGTGAAAAGTAACAGTAACTAACTAAAACGGTACAGTAGACATCTAACGGTAAAGTGAGGCGCTATCTCAACCCTCCATCTACTGAATCGTTATCTGTTATAACAGCTAGCGCTAACTGAAGAAGTAACACCATACGCTGCAGTCCTGACATTGCTCCCTCCTTGAGTGTCGACGTGTCCTCACGGCGTTGCCACTGCTGCTCGCCATGCACGAGTAGTGGTGCTGAAGAACTCCGGGAACGTGTATTTGATGAAGTCCGCATCTTCCCAGGTTGCATCTTCAGGAGGCAGGTTTATCCACCGTATAAGCCACTGTACAACTGGCAGGTTCTGTCGTGGAACTTGACGAACCTCCAGCACTTCCTCTGGACCTGTTTTGATTGTCCCATCCGCATTGACCAGTGGTAAGTTAGGGTCAGGTATAGATTTGTCCCCAATGTGTTTCTTCAACTGGCTCACATGAAACACTGGGTGGATCTGCACATCTCGTGGTAACTGCAACTTGTAAGCAGCTTTGCCCACTTTCTGAAGCACCAAAAATGGTCCATAGAATCTGTTTTGAAGTTTCAGTGCTCCTCTGAACCCAAACGCAGCCAATCTATAAGGAGCCATCCTTAGATAAACTGGATCTCCCACTTGAAAGCTCCTTTCCACCCTCTTAGTATCTGCATATTTCTTCATCCTGTTTTGTGCCACCACCAAGTTATCTTTGAGTTGTTGCAATATCTGTTGCTTGGCAGTTAAGAAATCTTGTGCTTCTTCATCATCAGGCCCAGGTATTGCTAGCTCTGAGATGAGGGGTGGGGGAAATCCATAGAGAGCTTGAAATGGGGACATCTTAATGGCTGTATGCTAAGTTGAATTATACCAGAATTCTGCTAGAGATAGCCATGATAGCCACTTGGTTGGAGCAGATGTAGTCATGCATCGTAAATAAGTCTCCAAACACCGATTTACACGTTCTGTTTGGCCATCTGTTTGTGGGTGATAAGCAGTACTGTACCTTAATTCCACATTAAGCGCAGAGAAAATATTTTTCCAAAGTTGACTGGTGAATATTCTGTCCCTGTCAGAGATAATCAGTTTTGGGGGGCCATGCAACTTAATGATGTTATCCACAAAAGACTGAGCTACACTGAGCACTGAATAGGGATGAGACAGTGGTATGAAGTGGGAGTACTTAGTAAAACTGTCCACAACTACCATGATCACATCTTTTCCTTGAGATTTAGGTAATCCTTCAATGAAGTCCATGGATATATGCTGCCAAGCCATATCAGCCACTGGAAGAGGTTCTAGCAGACCAGGTTGCAAGCAAGTTTCATGTTTTGCTCTTTGACATATAGGGCAAGCAGCAATGAAATCTTCTACAACTGTTTTCATACCAGGCCAATAAAAGATGCTTTTGATCCTGTGATATGTTGCTCTTCTTCCTGAGTGACCACCCACAGGGGAACTGTGCAGGGCTACAAGCAGTTTATGCCTTAATTCAGGGGTGTTACCCACATAAATTTTCCCTTTGTATCTTATAATTCCAGATGTTAAGGAGTAGTCTGACATTGTTTTATCCTTGTTTAGAAGCAGTTTTTCCAACAATTGCAAACTACTAGGGTCTTGCTGGTAACTGTTCACTAGATCTTCTGCCCAAACAGGAGTAGCTGCAGAGATAGCCATACATTTAGGAAGAACTCTTGACAGAGCATCAGCCACCTTGTTTTGAATACCCTTTTTGTACTGAATGGTGAAATTAAATTCCAGCAACTTCATCATGAGTTTGTGTTGAACTCCTTCAGTGCTTCTTTGATCAGTGATGAATTTCAGTGATTGCTGATCTGTTTTAATTATCACCTTTCCTAGCAGGTAGTGTCTCCATCTTTTTAGTGCTTCCAATATTGCTAGGGCCTCTTTTTCATAAGTAGACATAGCAGCATTTCCGGGGCATAGGGATGAACTGTAGAAAGATATTGGTCTGCCTTGCTGCATTAGGATAGCCCAAATTCCCTTTCCTGATGCATCAGTTTCCAAAATGAATGGTTTGGAAAACTCTGGCAGAGCCAAAATAGGAGCAGAAGTTAATGCTTGTTTCAGTTGTTGGAAAGCTTTGGTATGTTCAGGTGACCAGTGGAAATTCCCCTTTTTGAGCAGATCATGCAGTGGTCTACATATTACACCATAGCCTTTAATAAATCTTCTGTAATATCCTGCCAGACCCAAAAACCTTCTAAGCTTAGTGATGTTCTCAGGAACAGGCCACTCAGCTATGGCAGAGATCTTTTGTGGATCAGTAGCTACACCATCTGCAGAAATCACATGCCCCAAATATTCAACTTTCTGAGCTGCAAACACACACTTGGACATTTTGGCAAAGAGCTGGTGCTCTCCTAAAAGATACAAAACCAACTTGATATGTTCCAAGTGCTCTGTGAGATTTCTACTGAAGATCAATATATCATCAAAGAAAACCAACACAAATTTCCTCAAATAGGGACCAAATATAGTATTCATTAGTTCCTGAAATGTGCCAGGGGCATTGGACAGGCCAAATGGCATTACCAGAAATTCAAAATGACCCAAGAATGTTCTAAATGCAGTTTTATGGATATCTTCAGGTGACATTCTGATTTGGTGATAGCCAGACCTTAAATCCAATTTGGTGAAATACCTTGCTCCATGCAATTCATCCAAAAGATCTTCTATAACAGGTATAGGGAATTTGTTTTTGATTGTAAGAGCATTCAGCTTTCTGAAGTCTGTGCACAGTCTCATTGACCCATCCTTCTTTTTAACTAATAGCACAGGTGCGGCAAATGGACTCTGGTTGTGTCTGATGAGATGTGCAGCTAGCAATTTTTTTATCTGCTCTTCCATCTCTTTCTTTTGATTTTGGGGCACCCTATAAGGTCTGACTTGTGGTGGAGATGCACCTTCTACCAGAGGAATTTTGTGGTCCAAGGCTCTATGAGGTGGCAGTGTTTTAGGTTCCTCAAACAAATCAGCATACTGCAACAGTAACTTCTGTATTTGTGGTGGAGTTTTAAAATCCTCTGGTGCATTCATGAGTATGTTGTGGATTTGACACAAGAACACTTCAGGTCCTTTGTCCAAAAATTTATCCACTTTCTTAGCAGGCACTTCCTTCACACTAGCTGGAGTGGTGAACATTGTTGTTGATACAGTTTGCTTGCCCTCATGTGTGAAGCTGAATTGCTGAGCTGGAATATCAAATGAAACAGGGCTCACAGCAGTAAACCAGTCATACCCCAGAATTGCATCATGGCTTGGGAGTGACAATGTTCTGAAACTATGGGAGAGTGTCATTTTGGAAATCTGAAACTGGCAGTGAGGAACAACTACAGTAGATGTTAGTATGCCCCCTCCAGCCACTGAAATTTTCCTAGGTTTGACAGGCAGCATGTTGCAGTTTGCCTTAACTGCAAAGTCTTGATTTATGAAGGATGTAGTGCTACCAGAATCCAACAAAGCTACAGCTCTTTTCCCATTGATATGAATGATCACTGTAGGAGTTGGAACTGCCAATTGTTGTCCCATAGCAAAAGCAGAAATGAACATAGCCTGATCTTCTTCAGTCACTTGCTCTGCCTGATCTTCCAACTGTTGTTCTTCAATATCATAAGTGACTTGCTCCTCTGGTTCTTGTTGCATGGCTTGAACATTTGGGGTTAACTTACATTTGTGACCATGCACCTACTTATCACCACACCTCCAGCACTCTCCTATTTTCCTGATTTTCTGTGCATTATTAACAGGAGTTTCAGTGTGTCTGACAGGAATTTGTTGCTGGACAGGAGGAGCAACATGTTGTTTTTGGATAAACCCTCCAGTACTTTTCTGATAGTAATTGTTATAGGGAACTGATGTCCTTTTTGTGTTTGCCACTACAGGAGGATGACAAGGCTCTACATCTTTAGCTAACCAGTATGCATCAGTGAGGGTTTGTGGTCTCAATGGTCTAATTTGGAATTTAATTCCTTCTCTAAGGCCATTGACATAGCATCTTACAAACCATAACCCTCCTAATTCTGGATTTTCCTACTGGACATCAGCCATAAGATCTTCAAATATTTTTGTATATTCTGCCACAGTGCTATTGGACTGTTTAATTGAATTGAACTTTTCAGTTAAGTCATAAGAGCCTTGTGCAGAGAATCTTTTAGTGATTTCTGTGTAGAATTCTTTCCAAGTTACCTTCTTCTTTAGTAGTCCTGATCTTCTCAGCCATACATCTGCTTCACCAATTATGTATAATTGGGCCAGGGAAACTTTATACTCTTCTGGTGCACCTGACATCTGAAAATACTTATTGCACTGCCTGATCCAGCCCACTGGATCTTCACCTTCAAACCTAGGCAAATCCATTTTAGGTCCTTTTGTCAGAGATTTCATGAACTGGCACTGCATATCTTGTTCATAAGTTCTTGCATATCCCTGCCACAACTGCCTGTCTCTGTTTGGTTGAAATTGTTGCTGAAAAGCAGGGGTGTAAGTGGGCTGTCTGGCTGTAACTGGAGTGCCCAATGGACTTGACTGCTCATGTCTTCCTTGCTATGCATACCCTGGAGGAACAGCTGGTTTGCTGGTTCTGATGGGAGGCAAGTTCTGCTGCTGCAATTCTTCTAATTGCCTGGTCTTTTCCTTCTCAACTTCCAGCTGTTTCCTAAGTTGCTCTGTTCTCAGTATTTGATTTTGCATTTGTTCCTGCGATATTGTGGGTGATTTAGGCCTCTGTTGAGAGCTTGAAGGAACATCAGTTGTGCTTGCAATTACTGGCGCCTTCACTAACGCTTGCAACGCTGAATTGATCGTGGAAAGCTGTTTACCCAAGTCCAACACCACGTGCTCTACATTGCCCATCTGCACAGAAATATCTCCTTGTTTTGAACTGATGGAATGAACATCATCATGCAGTTTCG
Source organism: Aegilops tauschii subsp. strangulata (assembly GCF_002575655.3). Taxonomy (NCBI): domain Eukaryota; kingdom Viridiplantae; phylum Streptophyta; class Magnoliopsida; order Poales; family Poaceae; genus Aegilops; species Aegilops tauschii. The sequence goes on along the minus strand of NC_053041.3, from coordinate 624,291,437 downwards.
CCATATCTGCCTGCATCTGCGCTTGGTCCTTCTGCAGGATTCCAAAATCCTCTCTGAGAGACAACATTTCCTGCAGGTCCGCCTCATCGATTGTCTTGGCGCGCCCCATCACCTTGATCTGAAGAAGAGGCAAGGAATTTTACCACTGGATGAACCAGCAACCCGTGCTCTACTCCAGATCCTTCCGCCGCCATGATCCACGCCCCCAAGGTGCACGGATCAGCACTCAGACGCGGGATTTTACCAGCTAAGCAAGGTGCTCAACCAACCGCTCCGGTTCGACTGATCTGCACCTGAAAAACTCACCGCCGCCAGCGCCGCCGTCAATCGCCGCCTCTAGAACAAGGGTGGGAATTGGGTGGGAAATCGCGAGGAGAGAAGATTGTTGCCCACCAGAAGTTATTTCCGCCGAGGAATTGCTGGGCTCTGATACCAATTTGTCAGGACCGAACTATAATTCAGATCACAGACTAGGGATTTGAGGGAAGAAATGGGGAAAACTCGCCCAGATCTGGGAGGTGTTTGTATTAGCTGTATGTTTACTTAGCCATCATGGCAAATTCAATGAAAGATTCGATACTCTGGCCAGCCACAACCCGGCTGCCTTTATAGGTGGCAAGCGCTCCCGGCAACAGGTGAAAAGTAACAGTAACTAACTGAAACGGTACAGTAGACATCTAACGGTCGACAACGAACGGTAAAGTGAGCCGCGATCTCAACCCTCCATCTACTGAATCGTTATCTGTTATAACAGCTAGCGCTAACTGAAGAAGTAACACCATACGCTGCAGTCCTGACACCTTGCCATGCGGCTGTCGTCTCCAACGGCAACGGGGCCACCTCCCCGTCCTTCATGCTGTACACGCCGGAGTGGAGCTCCTCGCTGGCGTCGTTGTTCGACTCGTCACGCTACTGATGAAGTAGATGTGGTCCTCTCGAGCTCCGACCAGCTGACCGACGGGAAGCAACGACTCCGAGCAGCCTTTGCTGAGGAACAGAGCACACCCATTCAGCGTCTGGAGTTTGCTCCACCGTCCATGGCCCCTGCTCAGCTCCCCCATCGCCTCGTAGACCTCGAACTTCACCGGCGTGGAGGCGTGTTCCATCACCATCAGAAGCCGATCGCCGGACGCGACCAGGTAGTAGTAGGAGGAGAGGCGGGCCAGGTCGTAGTACTGCTCCACCTCCATGGCGTTGAGACTGTCGTCGAGGACGTGGAGCTCCACTGTAGGCCGGCATGGATCAGTGTGTACCCTGGTGAGCACGATGTCGACGACGATGGAGCCGTACCGGGCAGGCGGCGGGCCCCACGCCATCGTCGCCATGTACCGGCGTACTCTTGGCCCGCGGAAAGAGACGACAACGTTCTTGAACGCGAAGCCGATGACGACGCCTGTCCGGACGGCCACAAGGTGGTCCGCCACCACGACCTTGCAGATGCTGCCAGCGAAGGGGGGAGCCGCCGCCGTCTCCCTCTTGGACTTGGACCTCGAGGGCCATAGGCAGTCGGGGCTGATCTGCTAAGGGGTGATCGCCCGGGAGAGAGAGAGGGTCCATGAGGGAGCACCGGCCGTTGCGGTGCACGAGAAAGGGCATGCCACTGGTGGAGACGCTCTGGATGACGTCGCCGGGAGCAGGCACGGGGGCGCGGTGGACATCATGCCTTGCAAAGTTGCTTGCAAGGCGATGGACGACGCAAGGCTTGTTCTTACGCCGGGCCTTGAAGGCTTCTCAAGATTGGAATGCCTACACAATGAAAAAGGAGGCCAAAAATGTAACAACGAAGGACACAAGATGTAAACAAACATGAACATGGTAAGATGTAAACAAACATGATCATAACAATGAAAAAGAGGGGGTCCATGAGGGAGCACCGGCCGTCGCGGTGCACGAGAAAGAGCATTGCCACCGGTGAAGACGCTCTGGATGACGTCGCCCGGAGCAGGCACGGGGACGCGGTGCACGGTGCCTTCGGGGAGGCTCAGGACGCACGCGGCGTTACAGAGGGCCAGCAGCGGGAGCAGAGGATCAGGCGGCGCGCCACGGGCGGCAGACGGCGCGGAAGCGGACGCGGGCGACGTGGGACGACTCGCGCAGGAAGACGAGGTCCAACAGCTCCGGCGCGAGGTCCTGCCATGGGCGGCGACCGCCGAGCCTCATCGATCAATCTAACTGGATTTTGGATCCTCTGCTTGTCTCTGCTGGCTAGCGATTATGTACGTAGCCGCACGTACGTATCCGAATCCAAGTATTACATTAATTAAAATGCTTACTAGTCTACGTTACTATCTTCATAGTGGGTAGTGTCATATATGTGGTAATATATGCCTTCATTTATTACTTTGTAGATTCATTTTGCATTAGGAAGCGCTATGTGATGATAACATCACTACTAGAAAAAAGGCTGTTAGTGGCGCACCAGTTTTTACTATTAATGGCGCACTATAGGTGCGCCACTATTAACACGCCACTACTAATTGTTAGTAATGGCGCACCTTTGATGCGCCATTGGTAATCCAAATACCAATATGTGGTGCGCCACTACTAACTCTTAGGTGCTCCACTGGTATTCCCTCCAGGTGCGCCACTAATAGCCTTATAGGTGCGCCACTAGTAATAAAGGAAGGTGCGCCATTAATTAGGGCTTAAATGCGCCACTAGTAATGTATTTGGAAAACAAAAAAAAAATCCAAATTTACAGAAAACAACTTATAAGGAAAAATAATTTAAAAACAAAAAATGAAATAGAATCATAATTTTTATTATAGTAAGAATATTACAATGTCTTTACAAGTATCCAATAAAAGGAAAATTGCAAGGAAATAAAAGAAAATCCTAAAACTAATCTTCTAGTAATCTTTTCTTCTTTTTCTTCACTTTATCCCTGCAAAATGTAACAAAATAAACAGAAAGACAAACAAACTATTTATAACATGTCAATACTGTCATTTTTTATGCAGAACTAGATATGAGCATATATTTCCAGAATTACATGGTGTGAATATTGTATGAGTAAGATTATAATGGAAATGAATTTTGATAGGAGCCCACTTTCGACGAGTATTTATCTGACAGAGCTAAATAATCAGGGCATTTACCTTTTGATAATATTATTATACTATACTACCAGTATACTACTCCACTTGGATTTTTTAGATGAGCAGATCTGAGATAGACATCTGTTCAAGTGGCTATAGGTAGGCTTGAAGAATTCTCATCGGTTCAAGTGGCTACAGGTAGTCGCACAGCTGGAATATAGACTACTGGTACTATTTGAAAAGAAAACAAGAGCAAATCTGAACGTACTAGTCAGATCCGATCACATTGAGCTAGAAAGAAAATTCATCAGGAAACAGATGGCCGGTGACTTACTTCCAGACGTTGAGGATCTCGTTGTGCCCTGCGAAGACGCTGCGGAGCGCGTCGCGGACGGACTGCTCACAACGATAGCTGCCGCAGATGAACTCGTTGTCCTGCAGGTAGTCCAGCAGCCAGGAATTAAAGATAGGAGGGCTAGAACTGAAAGAACTAACATCTTAGAAAGCAACAGGAGATAATTCATATATGCAAAATACATATGAAGTGGTCTTCACCAAATTTGTTGAAACATGAACGAAATGTTTTAGCAGTACCAATGATACATGTCAAATTAATTGTTCCTGTCATGACAATGTAAAAGTAGTACTTGCATGCCAATGAAGACTTGCTAGTGTCAGATTCTATGAGGTTCAGGACATGTGTAATTGTGCCAAGTTGACTTGTAATGCCATTATTCATGATCTGAAGTTTATCCTCCACAAAATAAAATAACAGTTGATCCATGCGAATGATACTTAATTTTGAAGCTACTGTTAATTTATAAACTGAATATAAAGTGAGTTTATAAATTCAGAAACAGAAAATTCAGTTAGGCTACTGTTAACTGAATTTTGGAGTGTATACTTAACAAAGGCTTCATTTGACTGTACAGTCAAATTAAAAAAAAAATGTGTTCATGGGGCAGCAGCACTAAGAACTGAAAGAAAAAGGTGCAGAAAAAAGCTACTGAAAAACAATATCAGAAGTAGTGCAGACGCTGTTGAGGCGCTGACTGAACCATTGATAGTACTACCACTCTTCTTTTTTGCGTCCATTAGCGTGACAGTGAGATTACAACCCTGCCATCGACGACGACGACTAGGTTGCTGCTGCTGCAGGACAAAAATGTGGAAAATGTTATACATGTAGTTACCAATCCAAGATGCGGAACATGAAAAACGGTCCTCTCACAACTCGAGAGACAAGTGACTGGTTCATTGCCGGTATCAAATTCAACGCAGGGCACAGATGTGAAAATAATGTTACTACATGTGGGCACCACTTGAAAATACAGCACGTACGATTTCGAACTGGGCATTACGGGGACAGTTTGAAGATGTAGAGATTTGTGTTATACCACAATCTGAGTCCCCTCTGGTGCTTATACAGTCTGGCATTCAGTAGCTTTGCGGCTATTGATGATTTCTGCCACAGCAAGAAGGAAAAATAGGGGTTACCGGGAGTAGCTTCCCCATCTGAACCAGATACTGCCTGTACATCACAAGACGGCCTACTGAGGCATCCTTTGGCCATACAAAGCACTCTAGCAAGCACTAGAACATCGGGCCTGAACAATCACCTCTGTCTCTCTCAAAAGGCCTGTCTACCTGGTGCTGGGACTTGCCAGGGAGTGACAATGATGTACTGATCCCAGAAACAGAGACAGAGGGAGATCCATTCAAGCTAAAACCGTTGGAAATAAGAAGACTGCTGTTGCAAAACTATTCTCTACAGATATGTGTGAGATATCTCAGGTAATTTTTTTTAAGAAACAAACGCAACAGTGTAGACCCTGCTTAACTCCGTTGTTTATTTGTTTTGCCTGAGCTGCGTGCAGGAAAGAGAGCTCCCTTTCAATGCAACACATGTAGCTTGAAACGGAAAAACCTATATGCATCGCTCTGCACAAGTATTTCAAAGACACACAACGCAATTCATTTATCGTGGCAGTGCTTACTGGAAGTCTGATGCAGCCGACGTACTAAAACTAAGCTGCTGTATCCAGAGGTTACAAGATTTGGTGTATATATAGTCATAATAGCACATGGAATTCTTCCGTGGCTGCTTAGTGTCTGCACTCTGTGCAGAACAGGACCAGATTCTTGGACTGAATTTCATGGATTTTATATTATTCACATCTGCCAAAATGAAACCTGGTAGTGGTAGATACACGATTTCAGGTGCTGGACTCAGTTGAATTTACTTCCCCCTTCCCTGCTATGGAGTGCGAGCTACATAGGATGAGGATCATCAATTAACTGTCTACGGCACTTGTTGCAATTGGATCATAAGACCAGAAATAAATCATCTATCAACTGAAACCTTCATCCCCCCCTTCAAAAATACAAAGCGACCAACCGTGGAGCTCGGCTACGGCAGACGGGCAGAGGGATTTCTACGCCATACACGGGATCGGGACTGGGGGTGCGGAAGGATCCACGGGCAAGAGCCCTGGTTCTGCCTTGAGCTCCCTTGCTCCTAGGGCATCGTCGTACAAATGCAAGGGGTGAATCGGGGCGGAGCGGAGAGGGCGTACCTGACTGGTGGGCAGACGAATCGGAGCTTCCCGATCGGGCCGCGCGACATGGATGACCTTTGGTGCCGGCGACATGGATGACCTTCATCCGCGCGATGGGCTCCTCCAGCTCCAGAATCTGAAGAACCAAATCCGCCCTCTAGATCAGACAACACATCCCCACCCACATCGCGGTTGAGGAGGAGGATGAAGGAGGGGACGGAGTACCTGGAGGTAGCGGCCCATGAGGTCCCACTGGTTGCCGCGGTTGCCGGTGTCCGCGCGCACCTTCTGCGTGATGAGCGAGGAGAGCCGGGCCAGCACCTCCTCGTACTCCCCCGCCGCCGCGCCACCTGCACATCAATCCCCACCCCGCCGCACGAACGCGGCAGCCATCAGTACAGTACCCAGCCCAACACGCACCACTAGTGTCACTCCACGAAGCTAGCAAGCCCCGATCGGGTCGCGTCGCTCACCTGCGTGCTCCGCAGCGGCGGCGGCGGTGGAGGAGGAGGACTCCATGGCGCGGGGGAGGAAGCAGCGGGTGCGGGAGGAGGCGAGCGGCGAGGAGAGGAGTAGGCGGCAGCGGAGGCTGGCGGCGGCGACGAGAGGGGGGTGAGGCATGGGCGGCGGGGGAATATGCGGCCGGGGCTTCCCGGTCTAGATCGAAGTCGAGGGAGGTGGGTGGGTGTGTCAGGAGGAAGGGGAGGGGAGAGAAGGTGACTAGAGGGAGGGGATAAAGGGTGATAGCAATGGCGCACTGATAGGGGGTGCGCAATACGTACAGATAGCAATGACGTATCTTTTACTAGTGCGTCATTACTAGTTAAAACTAGTAATGGCGCACTTTTCCCTGGTGCACCACTGCTAAGTTAGGGGAGGGGTGTGGGGCCAGGACAAAACTAGTAATGGCGCACCACACACCAGGTGCGCCATTAATAATATGGCCACTAATGGCGCACCCATATCTGGTGCGCCACTGCTACATACATGGTGCGTCATTAATGCCCATATTAGCTATAACCGTTTTTGTAGTAGTGCATATTACTCCCTCCGTCCGGTAAAAAGTGTACATATAGAAATTTTAGAACAAATTATGGAGTGAAGTACAAAATGCATTGGAAAGATACAAGCCACCATCTTTCTTCTCTTTAATTACCAACCTCAATGAGCTAAGTGCATATAGAAATCAAGGAGACCATGCGTAATGTTATTGGTCTTGATTACCGTGTGATGAGAGAGAAACATTTTTTCCTACTTTAAAGTGCATTGGAAAGATAGAAGTACACTGTTTTATGGACAAATTTCAAAGCCAAATGTACACTTTTCATCGGACGGAGGGAGTATGTTACTCAATTTGCCTCTCTCCTCATTAACTACTTGTCACCTCATCATTTTTGCTTATGTGGCATCTATGTTACTACCCATGTTACTCCTACTATGACCAGCCTAACTAAATCTCTCTCCCCCTGATTTTCATGGGATGGGCCCTTCACCCCCTAATCCTCCAATCCTAACTGTCCACATTTCAATTTACGTTAAACCCATAGCTAACCTTACATAAGTCTAGCATCACCGACTAATCCAGATTCCTTGGTTGCAAAAGTACTTAAAGCTAAATACTACCCCAATGGAACTCTTTTGGATGCTACCCCAAAGAATGGGTCATCATTTACATGGCAAAGTATTTTAAAGGGCCTTGATACATTCAAGAGGATTGGTACTGGTGAGGAGGTAAATATATGGAGGGATCCTTGGATACCTTCAAGCTCAGATATGAAGGTAATTACACTGAGAGGCCAATCAATTATTACAAGAGTTTGTGAACTCATTGATCCGGTGACCGGGGAGTGGGATGAACAGCTATTACAGAGCCTTTTCTACCCTGTGGATGTTAGAAGAATACCTCAGATCCCGCTCAACACACACGCATTTGAGGATTTCATTGCCTGGCAACCTAAGTGCATCGGAATTTTTTCAGTGAAAACTGCGTACCATTTGCAATGCATGCACACTTATAGAGCACATGCAAATACGATGGAGAGGGCCGGTGGTTCAGCGCCTTTGGCAGTGTGGAATACACTTTCGAAAGTGCAAGTCCCACGTAGAATACAGATTTTTTTGGTGGAGGGTTCTGCGAGGAATCGTTCCGCTAAAAGCAATCCTGACAAACAGACACATTGGTTCTAATGGGGCGTGCCCGATATGCCATCAAGGTGCTGAGGATATTAGGCATCTTTTATTTCTATGTGTGCATGCAAAGGAAGTGTGGAGGCGCCTTGGGATGTTGCAACTGGTGGAAGATGCTGTACCAGTGGATAGGTCGGGCTCGAGTAGATTCGAACATCTTTTAACCCTTCTGGATGATCTACCGATGGTACATTCTAATGTCAACTTCAAACAAGCACTAATGGTGGGAGCATGGTACTTGTGGTGGATACGTAGGCAAATGACACATGATGAGCCGGTGCCACCTTCTTGGAGATGGCCCATATCCATTCTATCGATTGCTTCAAATTTCCAGAATTCATTGACAAGATCACATGTAATGCCAGAGACTAAGTGGTGTAAGCCGGACCCAGGATACACAAAACTAAATGTTGATGCAACCTTTTTTCCAGATGAAGGGAGTGGGGCAACTCCGGCTGTTATCAGGGATATTCATGGAAACTTCATTGCCGCGCAATGCAATTTTGTACCGGTGGCGGCGGATGCGATTACAGTGGAGGCGATGGCCATGAGGGATGGGCTATTCTTTGCCAACTCTCTAGGACTAAACCAGATTGAAGCGGAATCAGATTCTCCTTAGGTAATTAACTTCTGCAATGGCCAAGAAAGATGGTGGGATGAAGCTGCGGCTCTCTTCGCCGAATGCGTTGATATTAGTACGTCAATTGAGAAGGTCATTTTTAAGCATTGTATTCGTTCTTGTAATCAAGCGGCGCATGTGTTAGCTAACTTCTCTTTTTGTAATAAGTCGAATCTCAGTTGGTTAAACGAGCCACCTGATGTCATTGCCAGTAAGCTCGTGGACGATATAAGTGTTCTATAATTCAATAAAGCCTGCCACGATGGCCTTCCTAAAAAAAAGTGTCTAGCATCACCGATATACTACTAAAAGGGGATGGCGCGCTCCTCCGCGCCCGGCTATAGGCGCACTATCCATAGGTGATTTTTTATGTCCTACTTTTAATTTTAATAGGGATGGCCAAGATAAGCATCATACTGTGGTGAGTTTGGATGTGGGCGGCGGTCTGGTATGGATACGTTTGGTCAGATGAGAGCGTGTGGCCGTTTACGTGACGTGCGCATATTGGTACTGGGGCCATCCCGACCAATCTCATGTATTGGTCCATGTAAGTCGATTATGGGTAAAAAGATATCCATAGTATGGAAATTTCATGCATAAACTAAAAACAAAGGATTCAAGAAAGGAAAAGGGATTTTTTTTTTTGGGTAAAAGTTGTGTAGTTAGAAGTTATATATTTATATCATGAAAATCTTGTTTGATTTAAGAAAGGAACTCCAACAAGTAGTAGTTATTTGTTTTTATTTATAGTTAGTAAAGAATTATTAATGTTTTGTAAAAAGAAAAAAAATACTAATCAATAATCTTCATGAATTCAAAGATTTTTTTTGTTCGTTTATATTGCTTTCGAATGAATTCCTAATTGTTTAATTGTGTAATCTCCACGGACAACGAAGAGGCACGTCCTCGGACGATCGCAAACATTGTGGTTTTTCTCTAACTTGGACAGTTTTATTGGGTAATGCAGGATTCTATCTACTAGTTTACTTCCCAGGTTTTCTCTTTGTTCTTTTAATTTTTTTTGAATTCATGGACTTTTTTGATAAATGTAATGAATATTTTAAATTTGTCAACATTTTTTTAGTTTGCAACTGTTTTGAATTTAAGAATACTTTTAAAATTATTGAAATTCGTGAGCATATTATCAGCTCAGGAACATTTTTAAAATATGTGAATATTTTAGAAATCCGGACATGTTCTTGCAATAATATATTGTTTAAAGTCAAAATCCGGTAGTCAGTTCTCTGAAACAGGGAGTTGCCGAGTTTTCTTCGACTAGTATTTTTTGGACAGAACATTAGCTTTTTTTTTTTGACCAGCAAGCCTGGGACCTTTTTATTCCTTATCAAATATTGTTACATCGTTTATAAGTGTATGCATAAGAAATGGCTGTTTACTCCAGCGGCACTTATGGGCCGGCTCAGCAGAGAGTTGTAGCTAGCTCCCTGTCTATGCAAGCAAGTAATAGTCGCTAATCAAACGGCAAAATTCGACTAAAAAAATCAAACGGCAAAGTACGCATGCAAGGCTGCACCCCACGGGAGGCCCACACTCGAGCCACCGTGAAGCTCCTGATGGCCTGAGCGCTGGCCTAGCCAACCACGCATAAACTAAGAGAAGATATGAAGCCCAGCCCACAACAATGGACCAGTTTCCAATTTGGTAGCACTGTTTTACTCCCTGGCCCGCCCAACTTGGTTTTTAGCTCCGCCACTGCTAAGTGCATGCTGAGCAGTCATGTCAGTAACTTCAATTATAAATTAAACTGAATAATCAAATGCTTTTATCTCGTTCTCGCTGTTGCGCGTGTTGTATTTATTTAGACCTTTAAGGAGGCTAGCTAACTTGCTCCCACGTCGAGCCTCTGATTTCATGCATTTCTGGCTGTTGGATCATGGTCAATCCGGTCTTTGGGCTCGATTCGGCCATTGGATCGGTGGCGTTCGTTTTGACCAAGTTGTTGTTTTCTAAGGTCTAATGACTGGTGGGCTCGTGGCAGGCAGATGTTGGCTGGCCAATGTGTTTCGAGGTGTGGGGTAGGCCTCTCCTTGTGTGCCGCGTGCCCTCCGCGTGTTTGGTACCCCAGGTGAGCGTTGCTTCACATGAGTCGCCACTCCAAAAAAAACCCAGCCCTATTTCCCCTCGACCCCATAGCACAACACCCCTCCCTCGTCTTCCTCCTCTTCCGTACGCTCTCACCTGCTTTGCCCGTCATCTCCTCCGCCTTCAACTCCTCCTTGTGCCTCCTGCCGTTGCCTCATGGCGCCACCCTCCCCCACGAAGCTCCGCGCCGCGGCAATGGTCATCCTCGGCAGGCTCCTCTCCCGACGCTCTCCTCCACAGGGGTCAGACTGCGGTCGATGACGATGGCCTGCTCCCAGGCTAAGGTAGAGGTTTCTCCGGTGATTGCCAACTCATGAAGAGGCGTCTGTTCAACGAGCCGCCCATCCCAGCCACCTATGTACAAGGTATGCAACTGTTTTATTTTGTTTTCTTCTGTTGATTCTTTGATGGGATTCAAACATTAACTTTTATAGATGGGAAGGCCTACATATGAAGAGCATGGAGAACACCTTGGCCTCTTTCCCTCATGATGAGAACTTCTGCCCGTACATCTCAAATGAAATTTACAGGTGAACGATCCACGGAGACTGGCATGTTTTTTCAAATTGATTGAAGTTTAATTAGGACTTTACATACGGCTATCTATTTAGTATCATAATACCTGAGCTTCTACTAATTTTCTAGAATGTTATTTGTGAAAGATTTGGTATAAGCGTTCCTACTCCTCGAGGGAGCCGCGTCGTGTATATTTATATGGGGCAAACAATGCCTTGCCGTGGCGTACAAGAGAGACCAGAGAGAACTCCAATCTGGTTCGGTATAAGAGATAGAGAGAGATACGAGAGAGAGAGAGATAGAGATAGGTTAAGATTACATGAAGTAAACTACTCAAACTCTAACACCCTCCCTTAATCTAAACTATCCTATGTTGAGATTTCTCTTGAACTCTTCAAAAGACTTGGCCGGCAAAGCTTTGGTGAATCCATCAGCTACTTGATCCTTAGATGGAATGAACCGTATATCCAACTTCTTCTCTGCAACCCTTTCACGCACAAAATGAAAATCAATCTCAATGTGTTTGGTTCTACCATGAAACACTGGATTAGCAGAAAGGTAGGTTGCTCCCAAGTTATCACACCATAGACAAGATATACGAAGTTGCTTGATTCCTAACTCATGAAGCAAAGATTCCACCCAAATAATTTCAGCAGTTGCATTTGCTAGTGATTTGTATTCAGCCTCTGTACTTGACCTTGACACAGTGGCTTGTTTTATGGCACTCCAAGAAATAAGGTTTGAACCAAAAAATACTGCAAATCCTCCAGTTGACTTTCTGTCATCAACACATCCTGCCCAATCAGCATCAGAGAAAGCACTGACAAGTGTGGAACTAGAACGTCTGAACTGAAGTCCCAAACTCACAGTGTGTTTAATGTATCGTACAATCCTTTTGACAGACGTCCAATGAGTGGAGGTAGGAGCATGTAAATATTGACAAACCTTGTTTACAGCAAATGATATGTCTGGTCGTGTCAAAGTTAAGTATTGTAGGGCTCCAACAACACTTCTATATTTTGTGCTCTCCTCTTCATTAAGAGGTTCTCCTTGATATGCTGAAAGTTGTTCTGAAGAAGACAATGGTGTAGGTGAGGGTTTGCAATCCTTCATTCCCATACGAGTTAGAAGTTCAGTGGCATATTTTTCTTGATTCAACACTATGCCATCTTGAGTCTTCTTAACTTCAATGCCTAAGAAGAAATGTAAATCACCAAGATCCTTCAAAGCAAATTCTGAACTCAAATCACGCAGGAGAGCATTAGTGGCATCTTGTGAAGAGCTTGCAACTATAATATCATCCACATATATGAGCACAAAAATCATTGTGTTTGCCTTATTATAAATGAAGAGAGATGTATCTGCCTTGGATGGAATAAACCCAAGATGCTTCAACTGTGAACTTAGCCTTGAGAACCATGCTCTAGGTGACTGTTTCAGACCATAAAGGGCTTTGTCAAGCTTGCAAACATAATGAGGTGTTTGTTTGTTTTCATATCCTGGTGGTTGCCTCATATAGACCTCCTCTTCCAGAACACCATGCAGAAACGCGTTCTGAACATCTAGCTGTCGAAGACTCCATCCCCTGGAAACAGCAATGGCTAGCACAAGTCTTATAGTAGCAGCTTTTACAACTGGACTAAAGGTATCCTCATAATCAATACCATACCGTTGCTTAAATCCTTTTGCAACTAGACGTGCTTTATACCTATCAATGGAGCCATCTGCTTTTCTTTTAATTCTATAGACCCACTTGCAGTCAATAATATTTTTACCTCTCTGACTTGGCACCAAGTGCCATGTTTTATTCTTCATGAGTGCATCATACTCTTCATCCATAGCCTTTCTCCATTTAGGATCTCCAAGTGCATCATTCAACCTTGCTGGTTCACCTGAAACACATAACATACCATATGGTATAGTGCCATCTCTTCTTATTTTGGGGTTTCTAATACCTTTTTGTAGCCGGGTCATGATCCTTGAAGTAGTAGCAGGCTGTTCTTGCTGTTGCACAGGAGATTGCAAAGACTGGCTGGTGGCAGAAGATCCTGGCGACCCATCCATGTGTGCAGACCGGGCTGGTGTACCGGATCCAGTAGACCCCGGTGTGGCTTGACCCGAACTAGCGATGGCCGAGTCCACAGAGTAATCCGGAGCAGAGAATCCCGAGCCTGGCGCTCCTGTTCCCTGCATGTGCGCGCCGGACGAGGGAGATCCTGTGTCCTCTCCTGTCCCTTGCATGCGCGCTGACGTGGCAGATGCGGAGCGGGCCGGGGACGGCTGATTCCCCTGTCGGCTGACAGGCGCGTGATCCCGCGCAGATCTCCGCCCGTGATCCAAGGCGGATCGGCGCGCAGGCGTGGCAGGCGCCGCCGCATCCTCCTCGTGCTCCACGCCTGCTGCTTCTTCCTCATACACATCAAATATAGCATCAATTTGTACCGGATTTTGATCATCTTGACCGTTTTGAACGCCGTTTTCTTCATGCACCTGCACAGGCATAGTACCAGGAGTAGAACTAGAAGAAATATTAGCACATTGGTTAGCACAATTGTTATCACCCCCTTGATCAAACTCCGTAAGTAGAAGAATTTCTTTTCGAAGAAGGGCACCGGCGTTTGGATGAAGTGACTTGAAAGGAAACACAGATTCATCAAAGACAACATCCCTAGATATATAGACTCTGCCAGTAGAGACATCAAGACATTTGACCCCTTTGTGTATAGGACTATAACCCAAGAAAACACATTGTTTGGAACGAAACGCAAGTTTGCGTGTGTTGTATGGTCGAAGATTCGGCCAACATGCACAACCAAATATGCGTAGGGATGTATAATCAGGAGTAATACCAAAAAGACGAGTGATAGGATTTTCAAATTTGATGACTTTACTGGGGCGAATATTGATAAGGTATGTTGCGGCGAGAAAGGCCTCATCCCAGAATTTGAGAGGCATAGATGCATGAGCTAGCAATGCTAGTCCTACTTCAACAATGTGGCGATGCTTTCGTTCAGCAGAACCATTCTGTTGGTGAGCATGGGGACAGGATACATGGTGAGAAATTCCAATCTTTTGAAAAAAGGAATTAAGTTTCTCATACTCACCTCCCTAGTCTGTTTGCATGGCAAGAATTTTAGAGTTCAGTTGACGTTCAACAAGACTTTGAAAGTTGCTAAAAACTTGAAAGACATCGGATCGCTTCTTTAGCAAATAAATCCAAGTAAACTTGCTATAGTCATCAATAAAGCTTACATAATAAGAAAATCTACCGACTGAAGTGGGGGCTGGTCCCCAAACATCTGAAAAGATAAGTTGTAACGGAGTAGTAGATACACTAGTAGAGATGGGATATGGTAATTCATGACTTTTTGCTTGTTGACACGCATCACAAACTGACTCGATACTAGACACAAAAGGAAGTTTATTTTTGCTAATGACATGCTGAACTATAACTGAAGATGGATGACCCAAGCGTCGATGCCACTTTTCTGAAGATGGTTTGGTGACACTCCAAGCTTGTTTATTTGACTCTGACGTAGAAGAAGATGATGTGATTGGATAGAGACCTCCCTCGCATCTTCCTCTAAGGATGACTCTCCTCGTTGCCAAATCCTTAATCACAAAAGAGTAAGGGTAGAATATGATGAGAACATTATTGTCACGTGTAAAACGATGAACAGAGACAAGATTTTTTGATGCATGAGGGATATGTAAGACATTGTTGAGACGAAATTTTTTCTGAGGGGTTTTAACAATTGAGTTACCAATATGAGTAATATCCATACCAGCTCCGCTTGCCGTGTGAACTTGGTCACCTCCATGGTATTTCTCCCGCATCGTCAACTTATCAAGCTCTCCTGTGATATGCTCGGTAGCACCCGAATCTGCATACCAGTTAGTGTCGATGCCATACGAGTTGGTGACGAGGTTAACCTTCTTCCTTTCCTGATGATCTTCCTTGTACCGATCCCAGCAGTCCCTAGCGCCGCCAGCATGGTATTTGTAACATATCTGGCACTCGGGGTAATCACCCTCATGCTGCTGCTGATACTGATGTGGTGGTGGCTGGCGTTGACGCTGCTGGTAGCCGCTGTTCCCACCGGTGCGAACAGGAGGAGAGGGAGCACGGTCAGAGCGACCACGCCCTCTTCGTCCGCGGCCTCCTCTGCCCCGAGACTGGCCACGCCCCCTGTACATGGCATTGGCTGAAGAACGAAAGCCTGGTCCATCGCCAAGCATCTCCATCCTCTGATCGAAAGCGGAAATCTGCGAGAAAAGATCATCAACAGAGATGGAATTCTTGATGGCGCCAACTGCTGCAACGACGGGATCGTAATCCCGATCGAGTCCGGCGAGGATATAGTCCACCATCTCTCCATCTGTCAGCGGACGACCTGCTGCCGCAAGCTCGTCTCCGAGGCTTTTCATCTTGGTGATGAAAGCATTGCTGGACATGTTGCCCTTCTTGGTGTTGGAGATGGCGATCCTCAGGTTTGTTATTCGTGATTGCGACTGCGCAGCAAATATCGTGGTAAGGGCGGTCCATAGATCAAGGGTACTTTCCTTACCGATAACTTGCGCGAGGATTTCTGGAGTGAGCGAATTCAGCAGATAACTTAGGACCTGCTGATCTTTGGCAATCCATGGACCATACAGTGGATTCGGCTCGATGGCCGTGGTCTTGTCCGCCTTGGCGATCTCCACTGTTTTCGGCGGCGCTGCATCGCTGCCGTCGAGAAGACCGGTCACCTGCGCGCCTCGCAGAGCCGGCAGAACTTGCGCCTTCCATAGGAGGTAGTTCCCCCTCGCGAGCTTCTCTGTTGGTGGAGCGCCGAGGTTGAGGCCGACGGCGCTGGAGCTCATGATGATGGTGATGGAAGGGCGCTAGGGTTCTGGTTTTTTGTGTGTTGCTAGATGATAGGGAAGAGGCTAGCTCTGTATACCATGAAAGATTTGGTATAAGCGTTCCTACTCCTCGAGGGAGCCGCGTCGTGTATATTTATATGGGGCAAACAATGCCTTGCCGTGGCGTACAAGAGAGACCAGAGAGAACTCCAATCTGGTTCGGTATAAGAGATAGAGAGAGATACGAGAGAGAGAGAGAGAGAGAGAGAGATAGGTTAAGATTACATGAAGTAAACTACTCAAACTCTAACAATTTGTTACTCCTTTCAGTTATGAAGTGTTCGTCTTTTATGTGTTGGTATTAGAATGAAACAAACCTGCAGTTTCAGTTTGCTTCTACACTTTATCAAAGTTAATGCTTTCCGTTATTGGTCATGCAACTTTTGAAGCACATACATCTTAGCCTGGGAGGAGGCCATCGTCATCGACCTGAATTATCTGCTTTAGTTTCTATACTGGATTATTGGACATCAATACATGTCCGATAATTCAACTTGGATTATCTGCTTCTTTTTTAAGCACATACATCAATACATGTCTATAATGCTTATAATTTTGAAGCACATATCTAGCAGTTTTTAACATAGAGGAATGACGCGTTATATATATTCTTTGGTTGTCGTCATTATTCAGCCGCACGGAGTTATCAAGTGTGATTCATATAAAACTTGATATATTTATGTCTTTGTGATGCCGGTTATGCCCATGTATTGCTCAACAGCAATACTAGCATTTAGGTAGAATTGGCCCTTTTCATTCTTGACTATGCGATGTGAGTTGATAAACAAGTGTACATGGGACCTATATCAACATGGTCTTTCATTCGCCATGTGTGACACCACTGAATACTTTAAATAAGCTAGTTGTAGTCATGTTACATTTTACATGGTTGTGCAAGTTAAAGGTTCTAATACAGTTTATATTTAGAGATGTGTTGTGTCATACTGCCAGGTTTCATTGAATAATAAGCAATCAATGCAGGATATTATTTGTGAATAATTAGGTGTTATTGCTCATAGGTGTGGCGCGTCGAGGAGGCGAGCGTGGCTGATGTCAACACGTCAAGGTGAATTTCACCCAATGCTACTTCACTCATCCCTCCCCTTCTCTCACTCCCTCTAACTCTGTAACTCTGCAAGCTTGTGCAATGTGCTTCGCCTGTCTCACCACTACTGTTCAGATTTGATTCCTATCTGAAGGACATGGCTGGATCACCCATTTATGTTATCATGTACGCGGATGTGTTCGGACGTGATCTGCGGACCCTTTTAGATGATAGCATTGGAGATGCCCTTATCAGCCAGCGAAAACAAAGCATTTTCCATACAAAACGCAATTTGATCATACGCCTTGTGGATGTGCCACGCGAGGCCCAGTAGTGGCTCCCATCCTTTTCTTTTTTGCCGCCAGTCCGCCCCGCTTTCTCTCATATATCTAAACTTTGATTCAGCCTAGCTCTTCATATATCTAAACTGAAACCTGAATGGTGGTACTGGTTGCCTTAATTTGTTAGATCAGCGCAGTTTAGGATACTGAAAATGTTTTTCTAGACAAGAGAACATCTAGAGACTGACTCTGTTACTGAAACTGATGTGCCTGTACCAGTGACCTAGGCAATGCACTAAATTATTCCTGTGATACATGGACTTCAAAATACTTTTCAGTTGATCTGCATCGCTCTCATTTGGTAACAACAAGTCTTGCACGTCTATGATGTTCCGTTGGCAATGCCAAGTGCTGTAAATTTATTTCTATACACACCATTTGTTGTCGGTTATGCCCGTTGTGGGCAACGCTCAGTTGCGTGCTGTTAATTAGTTGATTACAGAAATTAGTGAACTATAACATGATTATAAGTAGCATAAAAGGTCAAAGAACAGATGGGTTACCAAATCTGCTCCGAAGAACACCTGTGCGATACGGCACTTGTCCTGACCACCTAAAGGCTGCCAGATACTATGACTCCTACATGCTAGAAACCATTACCTGTGAGCCTGCAACACTGCCCCTATATATATACGCAATATGGTGAAACGAAAATATTATGGGCAACCAAAAGCAGTAAGATTCCAATATGTCTTGTTAGTTGTTGCTCAATCATATATGTGCATTCATGCTTGCAGGTCTGATGCAACCAGACATAAAGAATTTGTACGCATGTGTGTGTTGCTGCGTATCACTAACGACCACACACAGGAAATTGCTACGAAAAGCAGAGAAGCCGAATTTCGTCGGTAGCCCAAAGGAGCAAGTAAATATTGGAAACACCAAAAGAAGTTGGTCCATGCCATGGAGGAAGTACATATTGCTGATCACAAGAAACTAGTCGGCCTGTGCCTGCATACAACAACGGATGGATACTGACCAGCCACCACCATGAGCAGTAGTGGAGCTTGATGAAGATTGTTGAGGGGGCTAATCAAAGTTGAGAGGGCGAAGAAGACAAGTTATGCAAAAACTCTGAGAAACCTTGAATATTCAAGCCAATATTTAGGGGTACAATGAAGAGTTTTTTTTTTTTTGGGGGGGGGGGGGGGGGTCTTTGCCAAATTACCCGAAGCTTATGCTATTTTCAATCCAATCATGGATATTATGCCTGGAGAAAGAACAGAATAGACTATATTATGGAATTTTCAAAGTATATATGCATTAAGGAGAGTGGAGTCAGGCTAAATTTCGAGTGAGTAGGATAAGGAGGAGGAGGAGGAGGATCTGAGAAGGGAATTAGAGAAAAAAGAGCAGCAACTCAGTAATAACACCCAGTCTTTTGAATTAACTCTGTGATTTGGAAGACGGAGGAAATGAAAGTAGAAGAAGTTAACGAAACTCGGAGGCGTGCGGGGGGGGGGGGGGGGGTGCGCAATGGCCCCTTAGGCATTAAGTTCACCACTTCACCTACTAGTTTCTTAACAAGTGCCTTCTCATTTTGAAATAACTCCATAATAAAATGAATGCCTCCAGACATGATACTACAGATTTGTAAAATCAGGCCGATTAGGGCCTTCATCTGCTTGCCCTCTGCATCCGTTATCCCTCCCAATACATGCATATACGGGTGGACCGAAAATGTCATGTCATGTATAATTTACTTCAGGGTCATTTTATATTAGCCATTACTAAAAGCCCTTTGATGGCTATTGTTTTGGTATCAATGTCATTTTTATGGACGCCTTTTGAGTTTAAACGAGGGACAACTCTGGAAGGAACTACTCCCTCCGTTTACAAATACAAGATGTTTTGGATATTTCAATATGGACTACATACAGACTGAAATGAGTGAACAAACACACTAAAACATGTCTATATACATCGGATTCAGAAAAAAGTTAGAACATCTTATATTTGTGAACGAATGGAGTAATTATTTGTAAAAAAATGATGATTGTAAGAAACTTGGAAGTAACTATATTTTTTTTACAATGCATAAAAACATTACCAAACCAAAAGGCAAAACATGTGGTGGGATGTAAAAAGAACTTAAAAGTGCAAATTAGTTAAGAGCACTCACCACTGTTAAGATAGAGAACAACCAATCCTTTGAGCCTTGAGGGCTCGGAACTGATGCCTGGAGTTTTCACACAGAGTGTGAAGTAGACTCACTGCTTGGTAGATGTGTTGACCAGGCCAAATCCCCGATAAACTCGCAATTTGTTTTGTTCAACATACCATAGCTGTTTCCAGGGCAGTCCATTGCCAACATCATGAGTGCTTCCCCTGCCTCAGCTCACAATGGTTTTGACGATTCATCTTCTCCAATAAATCCTTACACCAGCTTGCCAATAATAACTTGGACTATACCTTGTTTTCTTATGAGTGGCGATCTTGGCAATGATATGCATCGCCAACCTCGATTGCTCCGGGTAGCTGGAGCTGCCCTCAAACTCCAAGATCTCGGTGAGGTTGCTAATCAACATGAGATTCCTAGAAAGCTCTTTTGGAGTGTCATGCCAATTTCTCCCTTGATGCTTGCTAGCTTTTCGACTAATATCAAGGATGAAGTGGTCATCTCTCCCTGCTGTGTTGCTTTTTATCCAGGCATGCAGTTTATGAACCCTATGATCTTGGGGAGGAGCTCCTTTGCTCTATTGATTTCTTTGTAGTTGTGGAGATCATGAGCAAGGCCTTCAAAGATTTCCATGCCCAGTGCAGGGAGTGAGTCCTTGTCCTTTCAGTCCTCGTGTGGAATTGACTGTACATCCTTAAATACCGCTTGAATATATGCTTTCTCTCCATTAGAGGAAGAAAGAATTTACGAACCAAAGAGCAACCTTGCACTCCTGGTGCGGTCCCTTCCTCAGTGTCCAACAGTGAATTACTTGTACCAATTCTAGTTTGTTGTCTATCATCAACGTCCCTTCTGCTTCCATTCACAGTAGAACTTGCACCATGACTTATTTGTTGATCATCTACATTACCTTCAAAGTCATCTAGAATCTGGGCTGATATTTCCCGTCTCATTGGTTCAGCATGGCCATCAAGAAGTGAAATACCTTCTGCATGGCTCCAGGGAACCGAAGGGTGTGTAGATATGGAGAAATATGAGCGATGACCTTTGCAGCGAATAGCCTCGTATCAGCATCTTCAGTGACTGTCCATCCCAACATGTTGATTAATGTGGTCAGCGCTTTGGTGAGATTGTGATTAGAGAGATAAGCTATGTGTGGGTGCTGGACGTCTTGTGCTTCTGCAGAAAAGAGTCCAAGATTCTAAAAGCAGCGTGCTTCTTTTCTCGTGAGGCTTCGAGGTTCAGGGATTCCACAGCAAAGGTCACAAGGCCCGTCTTCTTTGTAGTATCAAACAGATTTTCTTTCCAAGGGGGAGTCATATGCTTGTTCATAGTAGATATTGGCGGATTTCATCCCTGACTTATCTATGAGATCACAGTCAAGGGCTAGTGATCTCCGAAACAAGAAAGACAATGACTCCAGCATGCATCCCACCAAATATAGTATCCCTTGGCACATCACCCTTATGTACAAGAACTTAACTACTATCTTGATGTTTTCGTTTAGAGTGCCAACAACTTCAATCGGATTTAAGAAGACCCACACGGTCAGGAGCTGGATCCGTGCCAGAGCCATTGGAATTTGTAGGTTGCCTAGCCCCGATGATACAAAACATCATCAACAAGTGAATATACTGAAACCATTGTGCCATTCCATGAATTGCCGCAACAACACATGCGACATGCAATAGTCATGCTGCTACTTTAACTTTGCCATGAAATGGACAGTTCTCGGTTTTCTCCTGGCGATCCAAACCTTCCTAACATGTAGATGCTGAACCATAGAGGAATAAATGAGTAATCGACCTAGTCATATTGACCAACGAATCTTGTGTAGTAGAGTAAAGCCCAGTTATTAGGAGAGTGCCCCAGGACAAAATTGCAATAGTGTGTGGCTTTCCTTGCTGCTCATGTATCCAATAAGTGTGTAAAACCCCAACTCGTGTATTATCACTAGTAAGACCAGTAAAATAAATATTTCAAAGTCTGGGAACCTGTCAAGTGTGATGACTACGTCAAGGATACTAATACCATGTGTTAAGCATACCGACGTTTTGAACAGAATAGGGCTGCAAGGTGAGCAAAAGAGTCATCTAGAACTGATGACTTGAACAAATGAGATAGAGTGGTGGGAGTTGACAGAGAAAACACATCTTGACTCAGGCCTCATACAAAGATCAACCAAAGACATACAATCATAGCATATAGCAAGACAACACCAAAAGTTAACGAGGTTGCTGAGCGAATCTACATCCCTTGGAGCTTTCACTGGACACCTTTGTTGGTATGTTAGCAAGATAACACCAAAAGTTACCATGTGCCATGTTAGCTTGATGGATGGGCTAAAAAAACCAAGAGCGATGATTTGCCACGATTTCAACCACGATTGTGGTGGTTCTAGGATAATTACTCTATATAGCATGCATTGATCGCCCGTCCTTACTTGGAGATTTTTCTAGTTTTTTACGTTTGTTTGTTTGCAAGTGTTACGTAATGCTTTATTTGGTCTTTTCTTGTTTGAAAGTGTATCATGGTGTTTCCTTGTATACCAATAAAATAAGAATGCACTCGTTTTCGTTGGACTTTATCTAGTTTACGAAGTTCTACTTGTTTTAGAATGTATCTTAATGTTTCCTAACGTTTCATCGTATATCAGCAAAATTCGGATGCGCAAATCTTGAACACATTCAACAACGTACTCTAGGAAAACATTCTCCCATGAAGGAATTGGAAGGGAGCATACCTGAAACCCTCCATGAAGACGATCACAGTGAAGACCCATAAATCGTTGGCCAGGTATGTCAAGAAGTCTCCAAGCACCACCACCGTCCCCCATATGAACACCCGTGTGCCGATTCCGTTGCCCATCCTCTCTAGCAAGGCAATGAAGCGGACAAAGTCGTTGAGACATTTCTCAGTTCTCATCCTCGAACGTCTTCGCCGCTAGCTCCGGCACATACGTCTCCGAGCCTGCAGTGGTGGGTCTTACCGCAGCGTTTCCTCCGATGGTTAGCACATACTCTATTTATTAATTTTTTGAGCACATATCTAGGTTTTTTTTCTTCAGAACAGAGCACATATTCTCTTCCCTTATCCTCTTGGGCGCGGTAATGGGTTTCTGTTGACGAGTCGCTAGCACATCCTGGGCTGCTGGCAGCACACCTAGTGCTGCTGAGCTTTCACATGGGCTTCTCTAAAAGTGATAACGAGTGGTTTTTATTTTTGGGATAGCACATTCTCTTCCCACACCCAGGTCTGGTTTGGTTTTATCACATTCTCTTCCCACCCACACGGTTGCTACGACTCCTTTCTCCCCTCTATCAGAGGCCAATGAAGCTACATGCACATTCCAAACCGTTGTTTTTGATTGCGATATGGTGTAACGGCATCAATGCTGACAGTTTGAGTGGCAATGGCAGTTAGAATTGATCTCAGGTTATTATTGACCGAGAGAATAGGGGGAGTCTTTTCCCACTTTTGTGCTTTGATCAGGGCCACACCAAAACACCAAAACTAATGTTCAGTTTCGGTCCCTGGCACCTTAGCGCTATTCATGTATATAAGAGGAGGTATATGGGCTAGACCCCATACACTCCTAACCACCGAGCCACAGAAGAAGCGCTAAAGGGCTAGAAAGCCGTCTACCACTGCCGGCCACCACAACAGTGCCGGCGGCTTCCTCCTGCCCCCAGCGATGCTCCTGGACAAGCTACTGCATCTCCACCAATGGATGGCATGAGGGCCATGCCAGCGGTGCTCCCTGCTGCCATCTACGTCACCTAGGTTGTGCTACCTTCTTCCCCGGCCATGTCTTCACTGCTGGAGACTCCAAGGTGCAGCCATGGGCTATCTTCTACTGGTCCCTGCCAATCACGGTTAGTCACTACTATTCTGCATAAGAGGTGTTCTAATCACGAGATTAAGATCATGTCTGAAGTTAATCCTAAGGAATTATTTCTATCGATGGCATCCGCTATGTGCAGAAAGAAGAAATGAAAAATTCACAACTAATCAAAGGGTTAGACTAACAAGCAAGGCTAATATTAACAGGTAACTGAGTCACTTACTAATTTTATTTGGTCATTTTTTACTCTCACTCTATAATATGAAGTTAACTTTTGATTATATAGGTTATTGAGGATTCAAGGTCAAATGGTTTATTTTGGCTTGTCTTTTGCCTAGAGGTTTCATCACTAGTTTCCTCTTTTTGTTCAGGACTAGAATTGCTGAACATACTAATATCAGTATAAATTTTGGTTCAAATTGAACAGGGTTACGGTTTTGGGAACCTTCCGTTTGGTTTTCGCAAGGTTTAGGACGGTTTTTCTTCTTTCTTTATTCTATGCTTTCTTTCTTTGTTTATTGGTTTTTTATATTTTTGTTCATTTTTCCTTTTTTTCACTTTTGTGTTTTTTTTCGCTTTTTTAGTACAGGTCGATTCCTTTAAGTACACGGTGAACATTTACGTATTTATGTTTTCCAAATACACGTATACCTTCAATGTTTTTAAAATTTTCAGTTGAGCTCGGTGATTTATGTGATATCTTTAGCTGGTCTCCTGTGATTTGGTTTTGTACTATCTATGGCCGTTGTACTGGTTTTCTGTTCCGCATCGCCGAGTATAATTGTGTGAAGGTACTCCCTCCGTTTTTATTTCTCTGCATATTAGAGTTGGCTGAAGTCAAACTTCGTAAAGTTTGATCAAGTTTATAGAAAATAATATAAAAATTCACTTCTTCTTCGGTACAACCCCCCTAAATACAACAACGGCTGAGATCGCTCCGTACCCCTTCATTAAAAAGGGTAGGATCGTCCCATCACATAAAAAGCCCCCGCCCGCGCGACGGGCTGCACCCGCGCGGCGGGGCTACGTTGACTGCCCGTACACGCGGCCGTCCGTGTACGTACGACGACGACCAGTCGTGGTCAAAGAAAAAAAAAGACGACACGACCTGTCGAGCGGCGTTTGCGTGGCGACGTGTTGTCGGCCAGAGAGAAAAAAAATTAAAGAAATCACGACGCGACGTGTGGACGGACGGTTGCGTGCCGTCGTGGCGTCGGTCAAGGGGGGTTCCCGAGGCGGCCGCCGCCCCCGAGACACCATTAATGCCGGCGTTAAGCCGGGGCGTCGGTCACCTACCCCGTCTGCCTCCCCCACCCACCGACGCCTGTTCATAAACTCCGCTCTCCTCCCGTCTGCCTCCCCCACCCCAGTCGCCGTGTCTCACCCCCTCACCTCACCCACCGACGCACTCCACCGACGACGCGCTCCCTTCCCGGCGACCTCCATGGCGTCCGACGGCAGCGACGGCTGTGGCGGCTCGTGGCCGACTAGCCTGAGCACGCCGGAGACCGACGAGCTCATCCGAGTCGGGCTGATGCTGCCGCCGGGCTGCCGTCTGCTGCATGCCTTCCGCATCACCGATGACGGGTACCCGACGAGGGGGCCCAGCGCGTCGCGGGATGAGCTCCGCCGGCACGAGGGCGGCCGCTGGAACATCGTCGGCCGCGGTAGGTTCTGGAGGGGGAAGAACTACTGGAGCGTCGTCGCGCTGGCTCGTCGGAGTTGCGGACGGGCGGCTCGTCATCTGGCCCGGGCGGCTCGTCGTCTGCCCCGTGCCGGCCCCGCCGTCCCCCTCCGGCGGCCACGCCGCCTCCAAGCTCGTCCCGCCGTCCGGTGCCCGCCCTCGCCGCGCCCGCCTCCCCTCCCGCCGTCGAGATCCCGCCGGAGCAGTTCGCGCTGCGCGAGGACGGCGAGCCCGACGACTGCCCCGGCTACCTCATTGCACTTCGGGCATCGCAGGCAGAAGCGGCGGCCGCGGAGGCGAGAGAGGTCGCCGAGCTGCAGGCCGCACTCGACGCCGCAGCGGCTATGGCGGCTGCAGCAGAGGCTGCCGAGCTGCAGGCCGCACTGGATGCGGCGGCGGGCATCGGTGCGGTGCAGGCGCAGGCGGCTCCGGTGGAGGACGACGCCGGCGACTGGGACGACGGCGGCAAGAGCAGCAGCGACGACGACGGTGACGGCGGTGCGGGCGAGATCGTGGACCTCGCCGCCTTCGACGACGAGTAGATTAGGTTTAGGTTAGGTCCAGTTATGTTTAATTAATTCCGCTTAGGTCCTGTTTAATTAAGTTTTTTTATGTTCTAACGTAAAATGAACCGTCGTAAGGTTTAATGAACTATATTTATGTTGGAATGAAATTTAGATGAAAATTATTATGGAGTATTGTGGAAAAGTTTTTAAATTTTGAATCATTTTATAAAATAAAAGTCCGCCGAAAGAAATTAAAATTTAATTAACCTGGAAAATTGAAAGAAAAAGAAAAATGATATAAAAGAAAAGAAGAAGAGAGGAAGAA
Source organism: Aegilops tauschii subsp. strangulata (assembly GCF_002575655.3). NCBI lineage: Eukaryota > Viridiplantae > Streptophyta > Magnoliopsida > Poales > Poaceae > Aegilops > Aegilops tauschii. The sequence continues at coordinate 624,265,647 of NC_053041.3, read as the reverse complement.
AGAAAAGAAAAGAAGAAGAGAGGAAGAAAGAAAAATAAAAATGAAATAATTTTGATTAATAACAGTGTTTTCACTAGCTCATGAGATATTTATCCTCTCAAGGGGAGCCGGCCCCCGGATCGCTCAATGCAGCTACTCAATGTTTATATACAGTGTTTTCGGACTGTTGACGCAAAAAATAACAGTGTTCTCGGACTGTCGACGCCAAAAAAATAACAGTGTTTTATTCTCATGTAGATACAATGCCATATAAAAATTTGGGCATGTTTGAAGGGTACCGAAAAAAAAGATATGCCGGACACACCTTTCCACACCGAAACCACCCCCTTCCACACCAAGTACCTGAGCGGTTTCACGGAATGCACCCAACTTTCGGCAGCGCGTGTGGGGCCCCACCCGGGCACCCAACGACAGAAATGAACGAAATCCGACAATGAACGCACATTGCGTCACGTCCGGGCAGTATTTTAGGGTTTTCGGCCCGGAAAATCATAGAAATTACATTGAGCCTCCAAACACGACAAATTTTTGCGTGCGTGCCCTGCATGGTCACTGTAGCACGTGGAAAAAAATGGGCCCGTTTGGCGGATGCGAAGGAGAGATGTGCGCCCGAGGGTCCCCTCCGCCCATACGAAAACCACCCCCTTCCACACTAAGTACCTGAGCGGTTTCACGGAATGCACCCAACTTTCGGCAGCGCGTATGGGGCCCCACTCGGGCACCCCACGCCAGAAATGAACGAAATCCGACAACGAACGCATGTTGCGTCACGTCCGGGCAGTATTTTAGGGGTTTTCGGCCCGGAAAATCATAGAAATTACATAGAGCCTCCAACCACGACAAATTTTTACGTGCGTGCCCTGCATGGTCACTGTAGCACGTGGAAAAAATGGGCCCGTTTGGCGGATGCGAAGGAGAGACGTGCGCCCGAGGGTCCCCTCCGCCCATACGGAAACCACCCCCTTCCACACCACCTACCTGAGCGGTTTCACGGAATGCACCCAACTTTCGGCAGCGCGTGTGGGGCCCCGCCCGGGCATCCCACGCCAGAAATAAACGAAATCCGACAAAGAACGCACGTTGCGTCACGTCCGGGCAGTATTTTAGGGGTTTTCGGCCCGGAAAATCATAGAAATTACATAGAGCCTCCAAACACGACAAATTTTTGCGTGTGTGCCCTGCATGGTCACTGTAGCAGGTGGAAAAAATGGGCCCGTTTGGCGGATGCGAAGGAGAGACGTGCGCCCGAGGGTCCCCTCCGCCCATACGGAAACCACCCCCTTCCACACCAAGTACCTGAGCGATTTCACGGAATGCACCCAACTTTCGGCAGCGCGTGTGGGGCCCCGCCCGGGCACCCCACGCCAGAAATGAACGAAATCCGACAACGAACGCACGTTGCGTCACGTCCTGGCAGTATTTTAGGGGTTTTCGGCCCGGAAAATCATAGAAATTACATAGAGCCTCCAAACACGACAAATTTTTGCGTGCGTGCCCTGCATGGTCACTGCAGCACGTCAAAAAAATGGGCCCGTTTAGCGGATGCGAAGGAGATACGTGCGCCCGAGGGTCCCCTCCGCCCATACGGAAACCACCCCCTTCCACACCAAGTACCTGAGAGGTTTCACGGAATGCACCCAACTTTCGGCAGAGCGTGTGGGGCCCCGCCCGGGCACACCACGCCAGAAATGAACGAAATCTGACAACGAACACATGTTGCGTCATTTCCGGGCAGTATTTTAGGGGTTTTCGGCCCGGAAAATCATAGAAATTACATAGAGCCTCCAAACACGAAAACTTTTTGCGTGCGTGCCCCGCATGGTCACTGTAGCACGTGGAAAAAAATGGGCCCGTTTGGCGGATGCGAAGGAGAGACGTGCGCCCGAGGGTCCCCTCCGTCCATACGGAAACCACCCCCTTCCACACCAAATACCTGAGTGGTTTCACGGAATGCACCCAACTTTCGGCAGCGCGTGTGGGGCCCCGCCCGGGCACACCACGCCAGAAATGAACGAAATCTGACAACGAACACACGTTGCGTCATTTCCGGGCAGTGTTTTAGGGGTTTTCGGCCCGGAAAATCATAGAAATTACATAGAGCCTCCAAACACGAAATTTTTTTGCGTGCGTGCCCCGCATGGTCACTGTAGCACGTGGAAAAAAATGGGCCCGTTTGGCGGATGCGAAGGAGAGACGTGCGCCCGAGGGTCCCCTCCGCCCATACGGAAACCACCCCCTTCCACACCAAGTACCTGAGCGGTTTCACGGAATGCACCCAACTTTCGGCAGCGCGTGTGGGCCTCGCCCGGGCACCCCACGCCAGAAATGAACGAATCCGACAATGAACGCACGTTGCGTCACGTCCGGGTAGTATTTTAGGGGTTTTCGGCCCGGAAAATCATAGAAATTACATAGAGCCTCCAAACATGAAATTTTTTTGCGTGCGTGCCCTGCATGGTCACTGTAGCACGTGGAAAAAATGGGCCCATTTGGCGGATGCGAAGGAGAGACGTGCGCCCGAGGGTCCCCTCCGTCCATACGGAAACCACCCCCTTCCACACCAAGTACCTGAGCGATTTCACGGAATGCACCATCTTTCGGCAGCGCGTGTGGGGCCCCGCCCGGGCACCCCACGCCAGAAATGAACGAAATCCGACAACGAACGCACGTTGCGTCACGTCCTGGCAGTATTTTAGGGGTTTTCGGCCCGGAAAATCATAGAAATTACATAGAGCCTCCAAACACGACAAATTTTTGCGTGCGTGCCCTGCATGTTCACTGTAGCACGTGAAAAAAATGGGCCCGTTTGGCGGATGTGAAGGCGAGACGTGCGCCCAAGGGTCCCCTCCGCCCATACGGAAAGCACCCCCTTCCACACCAAGTACATGAGCGGTTTCACGGAATGCACCCAACTTTCAGCAGCGCGTGTGGGGCCCCGCCCGGGCACCCCACGCCAGAAATGAACGAAATCCGACAACGAACGCACGTTGCGTCACGTCCGGGCAGTATTTTAGGGGTTTTCGGCCCGGAAAATCATAGAAATTACATAGAGCCTCCAAACACGACAAATTTCTGCGTGCCTGCCCTGCATGGTCACTATAGCACGTGGAATAAAATGGGCCCGTTTGGCTGATGCGAAGGCGAGATGCTCTGAGTTTATTGACCCTACATCTCCTCTACATAGAATTAATTATAGACAGACGCTTATTAAAATTGAATTAGAAAATCTCGACCGGTGTAGGACAAAAGCACGACCGACGGTTATATCACGTCGGGTGGGTATTGATTGCAAACTGATCACCACGGGCCCGACGCAGTAAATATCTCCACGAGCCGTCGCTATCTGAGGGAATATTCCCGACAATCTCGGACGTCGGTGCCCAATCAACGTCGTGCGTGCCCTTTCCACCTCGTACGTGTCGACGACGCGCCCGATGTGATCCCGCCCGCCGTCACCCCCAGCGCCCGCCGTCACCCCACACTGGTCGCCGTCAACGCCCGCCGTCACCCGCATTGGTCGTCGTCAGCGCCCGCCGTCGCCCAAACTGGTCGCCGTCAGCGCCCGTCGTCACGCACACGGGTCGCCGTCAGCGCACGCCGTCACCCGCACTGCCCGCCGTCAGCGCCCGCCGCCGCCCACACTGGTCGCCGTCAGATAGGTATATCTTTCAATATGTTTCATACTAATATAACATCTCATCTGCATGCAACGTCACATAGATATTATTATATGCAGTATGGACATCAATGGCGTGATTAGATGTTCCGTAGAAAAGTGGGTTAGTCTTGTTAATAATTTGACACCAAGTCAGCGATTCACATTATACGAAACGGAGATGGAGGGCATGTTACGAATACCTTCGGTGAAGATGCGTGATAATTTGCTTGCGCTTATGATTCAAGGTTTCAACCCAAGTACTAAAAAATTCATGGTACAAGAGGCAGCCGGAAAGAAATGGTTGATTTCACTGAGGCCTGATGATGTGTTCGCTATTTTTAGTTTGAAGAACGAAGGAGTGGATGTTTCTATTTTTTTGAGTATGGACCAAGGGAAAGCATTAAAGAAAATTCCAGTTACTTTTGTTAACAAAAAGACTTGTAAAATCTTGATTGATGATCTCATTCAGAAGATTGTGAGAAATAAAAATGCGGATGATGAATTTGTTCGGATGGCGTTTCTCGTCCTGTTAGGGACTATAATTGCACCAGTGTCTGATGAGTACATACCAAAGAATTATTATGCGCTAGTGCAAGATGTCAGGTCGATAAAAAAGTTCAACTGGAACGCATTCACTTTGCGGTTTTGTTTGTCGGAGATTGGTATGGTCTTGCAGCCCGGCCGTGTTAGGGAATGGCCACGTGGCAACCTAGCACTTCTGCAGGTATGATATATTTCTTAAGTTGAAAATTTGTATTATGTAATAATGGTGTAACATGTGATAAGTGATTTTTTTGTTTTGCAGTATCTATATTGGGAGAAGGTGCAGCCAATGACCAGTCCGCAGTATGATCTGTTAGCGCTGTTGAGCCCCTTGATGAGGAACTGGACAGAAGAGGTAGCGGAGAAAATGGACAAGTACGACTTCCAATATGGTCGTGGTGTTGGGATGGTAATACGTGCAATTAATTAATTTTATTTAAGGTGTGCAATTAATTATTAATTAAATTTGAATGTATAATTCTTTATGTTGTAGATCGATGACACCATTACTGAAGAGTACCGACTAAACAAAATTAGAGTGGAACAAGCTGAAAAAAACAAGAAATCCAGTACGAAAAAGTCTAACATTACAGGAAGGAGAAAAGGTGTGAGTACATCTGAGGCCTCCGCTAGCCAGGACCCTATTATGGATCGGATTATGACTGAGCTGAAGCACATTCGTAAGGACATGCTTCGTTTGCCAGAGCTATGCGCACAGGTACAAGTTTTGTTTTTTTGCCGTTCAATTTGTTTATTGATGTGTCACCTAACTAACTAGAACTTATTTGTAATCATAGAGGGTGATAGAGAAATTGAACAAAAGCGGTGTGTTCTACAAAGCCGGTGATAGTGAAAAAGAAGAAGAGAATGAGTATGGTGATAATAGTGAATCTAGAAACTATGGTGTAGACCCTCGTAAAGAATTTGTATATCAACCTGATATGGACAATTTGAAAACACCAGCAAAAAAGAATGTGCAAGAGGATGATGAAGTTGATCTTAATGATTCTGAAGAAAAGAGACCTTATTATTGCACACCTGACTATTTGGATAGTTTCAAGGGTGATAAACATGATCCTATCGAAGTTCCTGAGGTATCGGATGAGAAATCCGTTACATCTTTAGGAACAGATGAAATCGCATCACGTGGATCAGTTTGTTCTATTGGAGAATATGAGGTACCGGAGGAGGTTGTTGGGAAACGAAAGCGCAACTGATCAAACCTTGTGAAGTCTCCTTATGTGTCTACTATACCGACTAAGCGTGCAAAACGTTCTGCAAAAGCAAGTGAGTTTTATAAAGTTTTAGGCTGTTTTAATTGACTTTGCCCTGAAGTTACTACTTCTCATTGATTAAGTAACATATTAGAGTTATGTGCTGCAGAACTATTCGAGAAAGAAGTGTTTCAAAATTCTAGTGATGAATACGATGTGGTGAAAGCGTCTGTTAAGTTTGTCCGTGCTTATGAGCATTCAACAAAACATAGAAAGAAGGAAATATTCAATGATGGCATGCACGAAGGTCTTAGTGCAGAGAGGGCTTGTAAGATTCTTAACCATCAATGGATAACCGGTGATGTAAGTTATTGTTGTGTTTTATATTACCGTTCACTACAAATTGGAATTGTTATACATCTTTTAAATTATTTTCAGGTTATCAATGCTTATTCATCGTATCTGTTGGGAGTTGTTGGTGACGATCGTCATATAATGCCGACCTGGCTGGTCAACTGGTTACTAGAATTTAGACCAGACACCGAGCCAGGAAAAAATCAGAACGAAGTTATGGCGAAGAAGAATGGACCCGTGAATAGATGCACCAATGAGTATTTTAAAAAAGATAAGGTAAGTTCGACTGGCTTAATGTATGCATTTACTGGTTTTAAATAATAAAACAATATGTGTTGATTACATCGTATATTTATTGTGATGCAGACTTATATACCTCTTAATAAGGGAAATACCCACTGGGTTTCGGTCGTCATGCATCGCCCGAAGGAAGATTTTCAGGTTCTTGATTCTTTGATGGGACGCGAACTTGACAGTGAAGTTAAAGACAAAGTTGAGGAGCTGGTACGGTTTAAATTCACATCGCCTTATCGAAACTATCAGTTCGTAATTTAACTATCTTAAATCCTTTGCGTGCTATCAATCATATGAACAGAAAAAACAACTTGGATATGACATACGTGATGCGAATGCGAGCGGTGCTGTGAATTATCCGGATGTCTCTACCTGGCCTATTAAAACGTATAACATGCCACAATAGGAAGATGGGTGCGTATGGTTTTATATCTTTCACATTGTTTTTATATCTTATCTGAAATGCGAACTTATGAATCATTGTTTGTATGGACCAGCAATTCATGTGGAATATTTGTCCTTCGATGCTTTCAATACTGGGACGGTGACAAATGGACAAGCCGTTTTTCGCAGGTATGGTTTTATTTCAAATGCTTATATTTTAATTGAATTCATTATGTGATACAAATCGCATTGGACTAATATGAAGTTCTAACATGGGTCAGTTGATAAATCGAGGGACATAATGATTGCGCAACTTATTTTTTCAGAGAGAAATACTCTCAACGATGTCAAAGACAAAGTTACCCGGCTTGCAAAGAAGAAATAAATGCGGCAAAATTTATGTAACAGAAAATTTTGTACGCTCAAATGATGCTTTCATTTATTTTGACTAGGATATTTTGTGATGAAGAAAACACTACTTGTTTGAATATTTCAGTTAAGAATGACATTTGGATTATTATTTTGTCTTCATGCCGTCGTCTATAATTTTCAATTACTCATATTCATACTTCTCCCATCGTTTACTTATGTGACTTAAATAGTCCATGTTTATATAATGTTAAGAAAAAAATGCCCGCCCGGTGAATATTTCTCCCGTCGTCTACTTGTTTGAATAAAACAGATGTTAAAAAATTCTTCTGCCGTCGTCTACTCGTGCGACTTAAAGAGTCCATGTTTATATAAAGTTAGAAAAAAATGCCCCCCAATATTGCACGTCGCCACGTCGGCAAAGGGGCCAACAGGGCAGCCACGACGGCACTGTCCCACAGGGCAGCGTCGGACGGCGGTAGCAAAGCGAGTTAATCAGTGGAGTTCGACTGCCTCTGTGGCGTCGGGGTATATAAGCAGGTCGTCGCGCGCTTCGTCGGGCGAGGTGGGACTAAACGTTCCATCGCCGCCGCCGTGCCGGGAGCGACGCGCGTGACCGCGTGGGCCGGCCCAATAGCAATATACAGCTGGACAGACGACGACCCAAGTACCCCGCGGGGGCGACGGGAAATGTTTAGTCCCACCTCACCCGACGGAGTGCGCGACGACCTGCTTATATACCCCACGCCACAGAGGCAGTTGAACTCCTCTGAATAACTTGTTATGCTATCGCCGTCCGACGCTGCCCTGTGGGACAGTGTCGTCGGTCCAGTCTGTGTAATGTCAGACTGGCCGGCGCACTTGTCGGGCCTTTTTTTAAATAAAGCTAAAAACGAAGGTGTTATAAGCGACGGCGATAGTGCAGAAAAACAAACAACGACAGCACTACAGTGCATAATGAACACATCGAAATAAACAGAGTGAAAATACTTCTTGCATAACATAGTCTGTCATCAACAAATACATATATGGGTATCTTAGCAAATAGTCTGACATAAACAAAGTCTGACATCAACAAAATAAGTCTCATATACCATAATCTAACAATTAAAAAAGATCTCATAGACACAAGCAATCCATCAAAAAACTTTCTTCAATCAAAGGACGAGCAATTTTCCATACTCCAGAAATCAAGGAAAGTTCCTACATATCAAAACAGTAAACAAATAGATTTGGTTTCAACAATAAGATTTACATGAACATACAAAAATCGTACTTAGGATTTTGAAGGCACGTGGACTTATAATGACCAGTAAGACCGCACTGGCCACATTGACGTTTGCTTTTCTCATCAAATGCTTTAGGTCACCCATTTTTAGTCACATCAGGACCATCCTTACCACGGCCTTTAACATTCTATTTTGGTGCACCTTTGGTGTTAACTTTTGCGGGATCATGAACCAGAACATGATCTTGATTAGGCTCAAATGCATCGTCATTCACAAACTTTTTCTCCGCACCCGGCTCATCCTCCTCAGTGTAATTATTATCTATTATGTCCCTCAGAGCCGCCTTCAACTTGTCGAATAAAAATGGTTTATGGCATGCTTTATGAGTTGCTTCGGCAGATAAGATGGTCAACTCGCTGTACCTAGCTCTGTCCCCTTCACCTGCCCATCCCCACGCAAACAGATCGCTAGTGCGCTTCACGGGAAGTCCACCCCTTGCAACTTGGCTCAACCTCCGCAGTACTAACACTTAGGTATCTCACGTAAGCGTAGCTGAATTAGAACGTGAAGAATATGTTTGCAAGGAAGTCCTTTGCGATCCATACTTCTGCAACTGCACTTCACGGTTTATTCAGAGTTACCTGGGGTGTAGTCCACAGTGAATCTGATATCCCTATTTTCCTTCCATGTCAGTATGAATCTGTGAGTGTCTGCTCCTCTCAGTCTCTCAAGGACCTCAAGCTCCCGTGCCTTCTTCATATCTTCCTGTAAGATATAAAAGTTTGCCGCAGTGAACACACGGGCAGCTGATTTCTCAATATCTTTACACTCGTCCAATACTGGCACTGGGACTGTCTGTGAGTTTGTGTAATCGTCATGCGCCTTGTTCTCACGGAGACGAACTATGCAGTTCTCATAGTGCACAATCATATCAACAATAGTCATACCGGAGTCTAGATGCAAGTGAAGACATGAATTCAGACTCTCACTTCGCTGGTTACTTCGCATACCTAGGAAGAACCCACCAGACAGATATGATGCAGCCCAAAGCCTTTTCTTCTTGTACATCCTACGTAACCATGTCTTTGTTTTCTCCGACTGCCATTTGGCGGTAAACGCTGCCCATCTCTCCTCAAATACTTTTTTTGAAGTGGCATAATAAAGTAGAGACCTGAACTCCTTTAGAGAGTTATGATGAAGGTGTTTCTGCATGTTCTTCTCAATATGCCACGAGCAAAGACGATGCCAAACCTCCGAATGTACCTTTCTGATGGCCTTAATCATAGCTGCATCTCCATCAGTAATTACTGACCTGGGCCTCTTCTGACAGTGAGCCCTCAAAAACGTCTGAAGCAGCCAGACATATGTATCTTCCGTCTCGTCAGACACAAGAGCACAACCGAATACCGTGGTGCAACGGTGGTTGTTCAGACCGACAAAAGGTATAAATGGCATGCCATACCTATTCATCCTGTATGTGCTGTCGAAGACGGTCACATCACCGTAGTCAACATAGTCTTGACATGATTGAGAATCACACCAGAATAGGTTTTTCAGCCTTCCTTCATCATCGACGGTGTGCTCAAAGAAGAAATCTGGATCCCTCTCTCTTCTGTTCATCATGATCCCAATGGCAGTGTCTGCATCACCTTGTGCAAGCAACTTCATTTTTCTCTATAACACATGTTATAAAGCCTCTTCCTCCCAAAACCAGCCTTTGCATATGACCCGTACCTACTGATGAGAGTATCATAAATCATATGTTTCCTGATTCCAGCACCTCCCATAGTTAAGATCTCAGCTTTCTGATATTCTTCTATCTGATTATGAGACCGAAGAAACGTTACTTCATCCGGTCTAGCTAGAACGTGACTGTGATCATCACTGAAACTGCTGACATACCAAACGTCACGCTCTTTATCAAGTTTCAAAGTTATATGCGCATCGCAGTAGCAACGAGTCTCCCCTCTGAACCTGCGGGTCCTGCCTTCCATTGTACAAAGTTTTGCCTGTCGTTTCCCAACTCTCGCACATAGATACTTTCTCAAGCGCATAGTTCCCTCACGACCTTTCGAATATTTCAGCGAGTCCTTTCTTACGCTGAAACCACGCTCGTAAGCATACTGATTATAGAAAATGTAAGCCTCTCCTAGTGACCTGAACGTCTTCCTCATCACCTTCCAATGCCTGTCCAATGATTCTTGCTGATATTCATCAAATCCGGTGTCAAAATTAAACATATCATCAACAACATGCTCATCCTTCCCGCTTGGACCATCTACATCTCCCTGTAAATTAATGCATGAAACCATGTATGTCAGTCAGTTATTATTTTAATATGTAATGTATGTAAGTTTTAAAACTTACTTTACTGGAGCTGTCATCATGTGATGCATCAACGTGCGATTTGTCACTTTCATCATCCACAATATTCCTCACAAAGTCCCCGTTCTCGTCCATCTGCGCACATTTCAAAAAAATACATGTAAGCGCTCATATGGTTATTATGTCATTTCTTCTCCTATTTTTATAAAAACGTACCCGGAGTGCATTTTCAGCAAATGAATCATCTATATCCATATCATCATCATCATCGCCATGTCGCTGCATGACACTGGTAGAAAAAAGCCCTTTAGTCCCGGTTCGCAACAGCCTTTAGTCCCGGCTGTGCAACCGGGACTAAATATGCGCGACTAAAGACCCCCCCCCCCCTTTAGTCGCGCCTCTTACGGACCGCGACTAAAGGCTTTAGTCCCGGTTCTTGTGGCTGACCGGGACTAAAGGTCCGTCCACGTGGGCGCCCGTGGTCCGTCGGGGCGGAGGACCTTTAGTCCCGGTTCTCGTGGCCAACCGGGACTAAAGGCCTCCTCCGCAGGTTTAGGGTTTTAGCCCCCCTTAACCTGATTTCTTTTTAATTTGGAGTGTTTTATTTCTTTTATATTTTATTTTGTGTTTTATTTTAATTTTGATGAAGTTTCAGTACACATATTCTACGCTACTATATACATGCATATGAAATTTCAAACAAGAAGAATTCAAGAGGAATATATAATATATATTCAATCTCGGGTGACCATATACAACTTCGAACAAGTTTCCATACACAATTAGGATGGATGACCATATACAACTTCGAACAAGTTTCAATCTCGGCTATGCATATAAATTTCTTCGTCCTCGGTATAGTGTTCTCCTTTAGGATTGATGACTTCCCTCATGAAAAATCCTGCTAATTCTTCTTGAATTGGTCGGAAGCGAGCTTCTGGACTAAGCCTCCTCCGCAAGTTATCCGTCGCGTTCCGCACGCTATCCGATGCCTTCCGCTCAGAGGTGTGTCTCCGGATGTTCTCACAAACATAGTATCCACATAGATTGGTCCCCGGTGGCTGCTTATCCACATTAACTAACCTTCTGAAATCTAGCTCATGTTTGAATTCACCGACAATTTCTTCTGAGAACCGTCTCCAAACCCTACAGGGCAAAGAAAATTAAATGAACAAGGGAGTTATTAGTTACTTTATATTAGGAAATGAACGAAAGAGACCGATCGATATAGAGCTCAAATGATTGAAAATAATTACTTTTGCAGCATTTTTCTCATGTCGGCCCAACGCTTTGGATCCAAATATATAGAGTCCATGATTAGAACTCTGGAGGTGTGAAGTTCAATATTTAGCAGAATCCAGTGGAACCTGCGGACACGTTACATGCACAGTCATGCATAACTCATCGATTAGACATACCATGCATGGAATAAACAAAAGAGAATGGGCACAAGAGAGAAACACTCACCCAAAATGGTAAGGAAATAGAATATGACTTTTGAGTTGATGCTTTCTAAGAAACTTGTACAAGTCTTTCTCCACGTCTTCGGGGTGATGTTGTAACACATGTCCATTAACGATATGTGGGTCAATGAACCCAACATCATGGATGTTTCTTATTTTGCATTCCCAAATCTTCAATCTGCATAATAGCGTACGCAACAATATAGTTAGGACAATATATATATATAGTGCAGGCAATGAAGAACGAGATGAGGTAGAAATAAATCACTTACAGAACGTAGCAACTCAGCATAGATTTGTCGAGGTCGCGCAGATTGAACAGCTGGAACAATTCACTCATATGAACTTGTACAGAGTACCGTTTGGTGTGATGCTCATCTGTAACATCCGCATAAACATATTCTTTGTCGGCCCATGTTATGAATTGCTTGTACCAACGTAGCAGATTTCGCATTTGTGGTGGTAGACTCTTTTCCCGCGCAGGCTCGACGAGAGGCCCATTCCGCACATATTGTAATGCTATCTCACATACTGGCGCATCCTCAAGGCCTAAGAAGGCACGAAGAGTCAAACCCATCTCGGACGCTTGTTTCATGGCACTCGCTATAGTCAATCCAAGTGCTGCCGCAGCTGCTATGATCTCGGGGTCCTCTTCCGGACCGGCTTTCACTATGAGCGGGGGGATCGATTGTTTCTTCTGCATCCCGAGCTGGTCAACTTGTTTCCGGCTTTTTTTTACTTTCTTCTTTCTCCTCCTTCAATATTTTTGCTTGCCTACGAAGTTCATGTCCATAGTCGTCAGGCATATTCAGCTCGGCTTGGGACGGTGTCGTCAAAAAATCCTTAGCCCACTTCTTTTGCTTCTCAGTGAATACTTGCTTGGGCTCAGGCTCTTTTATCGCCTTCATATCCGCCTTCCATTTCTCATAATCAGCAGACGCGGCCAATTTGGTTTCAGCTTCACTAAGTTCCCAAGGCCTTGGGAGAAGAGGCTTCAGTGATGGCTCCGGTACCCTTGTGGTCTTAGGTACATAAGGGTCCGGGTTAATAGTCCAGGAGCGGGTTTCCTTGCTGTCCGCCTGCTTCTGCTTCTTCGCCGGAGGTGGATTGGGGGGCGTCGTACCCGCCGGAGGAGGATTGGGGGGCGTCGTACCCGCCGGAGGTTGTGGATCGGGGGACGGCGTCGAATGGCGTGAAGGAGGTGTAGGTGAACCACCACGACCACCACCACCGCCACCACCGCCACCACCACCACCACCACCATCGGAGGGGGTGGACTTGCCAGCCTTGGCGCCTCGCCTGGAAACACTATGTACTTCTTTTTCCATAGAATGATCTGGCGCTTGACATCTCCAAGTCTTCTCTCCCCTTCGGGTGTAGGTTTGTCAATCTCCAGGTCCTCAAACCCTTGGACTATGTCTTCCACCGTGACACGAGCATAGCCATATGCAATGGGGTTGTTGTGGTGGAGTGCTCCAGGTGTACAGGGTAAAGCACTGCCGCTAGCTACCTTCGTGGAAACGTTCCCCACGGGATAATGCAGATCACATTCTTTCATCTCATTTACATCATCCACGGGGTAGTGAGGCTCCGGTGCACGAATCTCGATCATCGGTGCACTAGCACCAGGCGGAGCATCCGTGGAAGCCACGCTGCTTCTCCGCTGCTGGCTTCCGCGATCCGCTTCATGATCTTCATGCGGCCCTGCAGCCGATTTTTCTTTTACTAGTTCATGCACGGTCTGCTTCAACTCATGGAGTTCCGATGCAAACTTCGTCATAAGATCTGCATCCCGGTCCGTCTTTCTCTTACGGCTTCTGTAACAGTACGGGTCATTGTCCTGGGAAAACCCTACTTTCCACGGAACTTTGCCTTTGCCTCGTACACGTCCTCCGTGTTCATCATTCCCGAGGGCTGTTGTCAGTGCATCTTTCTCTCTGTTGAACTTGATCAAGCCCTCTTGAGCTTGGGTCATTGCGTCAATAAGGGCTTGGGTGGGAGCAAACTGTCTCTGCCGGTGAACACACACCCCTATCTCTGGGTCTAGCGATCCCCCATGCCCGTACCACCAGCTTTTGGCCCTTGGGTCCCATCCCTCTGTACCTAGAGGGATTCCTCGCACCCTCAGGTCCTCCTCCATCTTCTGCCACCTAGGCTCCGAAAGGCGGTATCCTCCTGGCCCCATAATATGATGGAACTTTTTCTTACTCGCATTATCCTTATTTTTTTTGATATTTCCTTGAAATGCTCCGATTGCTTTTGCCTCACAAATTCTGGCCAATCATCTTTCAGTTTCTCATGTTGTCCATTGAAATCCGGAGTCTTGCCCTTGTTGACATAGTCACGGGTTAAATTTTTCTTGAAGTTCCGGAATGCTTCGCCCATCTTCTGAAGAGCGAACTCTTTAACTAGCCTCCTCCTCTGACGTCCACCCGGAACCTCGTTACCGAATTCATCGACTTTGTTGTATTCCGGAGGTAGAATGAAATGTTCCATAAGCTTTCTCCAGCAATCCTTTTTCGTTCTCTTGTCGACAAAACTGAAACCAAGACGTGCCTTCTTTGGCTCCTTCCATTCCTGGACGGTGATCGGGACGTTGTCTCTAACAACGACTCCGCATTGGTTGATAAACTTTGAGGTGTGCTGTAGGGGCTTGCCGGTTTCACTGACAAACTCAATGGCATATGTTTCTCCTGTTTTCATCGCCTTGGATTTGCCACGCTTTGTCGTACTCGATCCGGAGGGCTAAAAAAAGAAAGAGAGTCGCGCGCGTTAATACATATGTATTCACATTTCAGTAAGTTTGTATCACGAGAGGCTCAATGTATATATATACCTCGCCGGAGGTGGTTGCTACTTGCAATTCGAGATCGTCGTTTGTTGACGGTTGACCTCCGTCGACAATGTCCGTTCCTTCACCTTCTTGATCATCGACAATCTCTGTTCCACCGTCAAGGTTCAGAAAAGAAGAGACTACATCCTCTTCTTGCTCATATTCTGAGCCCGGCACATAAGGAATCTCGTTGTTGATGATGCCCATTAAATAACGTTCAGCCTCCGGATCCCTAAGCGGCTCGGCTCTATCGTCCGCCATATGTCACTCCTGCATGTAGTAAAAATTCTTTAAGTATAAAGGAATTAAAAAATAAGATTAAGGGGACATAGAGGAGGAGGAATTAAAAAATAAGATTATTGAGCACTGCCAAGTATTTTGTTTTGTTTTCTTTGTTTTTCTTTTTGGTTTTCATTTGGTTTCTTTCTTCTTCCTTTTTTCTTCTTTTTTTCTTCTTCTTCCTTTTTTCTTCTTTTTTTCTTCTTCTTCCTTTCTTCTTTCTTTCTTCTTCCTTCTTTCTTCTTTCTTTCTTCTTCTTCCTTTCTTCTTCCTTTCTTCTTCTTTTTTTCTTCTTCCTTTTTCTTTCTTCTTTATTTTGGTTTTCATTTGGTTTTCATTTTTTCTTCTTCCTTTTTCTTTCTTCTTTTTTTCTTCTTCTTCCTTTTTCTTTCTTCTTTCTTTCTTCTTTCTTTTTTTCTTCTTCCTTTTTTTCTTCTTCCTTTTTCTTCTGTCTTTCTTCTTTCTTTTTTTCTTCTTCCTTTTTTCTTCTTCTTTCTTTTGGTTTTCATTTGGTTTTCTTTCTTCTTTCTTTTTGGTTTTCATTTGGTTTCTTTTGTTTTGTTTTCTTTTTTTTCTTCTTCCTTTTTCTTTCTTCTTCCTTTTTTCTTCTTCCTTTTTCTTTCTTCTTTCTTTTCTTCTTTTTTCATTTGGTTTCTTTCTTCTTTCTTTCTTCTTCTTCCTTTTTCTTTCTTCTTTCTTTCTTCTTCTTCCTTTCTTCTTCTTTTCTTCTTCTTTTTTTCTTCTTCCTTTTTCTTTCTTCTTTCTTTTGGTTTTCATTTGTTTTCATTTTTTTCTTCTTCCTTTTTCTTTCTTCTTTTTTTCTTCTTCCTTTTTCTTCTGTTTTCTTTTGTTTTCTTTTGTTTTTCTTCTGTTTTTTTCTTCCTTTTTTCCTTTTTCCTTTTTTCTTCTGTTTGTTTTTCTTCTGTTTTCTTTTGTTTTCTTTTTTCTTTCTTCTTCCTTTTTCTTTTGTTTTCTTCCTTTTTCCTTTTTTCTTCCTTTTTCTTGTTTTTCTTCTGTTTTCTTTTGTTTTCTTCTTCTGTTTTCTTTCTTCTTTCTTCTTCTTCCTTTTCCGGCGGCGGGAGGCGCGCGGAGGACGGCAGGCAGGGGCAGGCGATGGGCGGCGGGCGGCAGGGCGTCGGGCGACAGGGCGTCGGGCGGCGGGCGGCGGGCAAGGGCAGGGGCTGCGGCGGGCAGGGCACGGGCGGCGGCGGCGCTCACTGGGGACGGCGGCGGCGGCGCGCAGGGCTTCGGCGTCGGCGTCGGCGTCGGGGCAGGGCTTCGGCGTCGGCGTCGGCGTCGGGGCAGGGCTTCGGCGTCGATCGACGTCGGGGCAGGGCTTCGGCGTCGAGAGAGGAGAATGGGAAGTGGCGGAAACTGCTAAGTGCAGTATATATAGACATACCTTTAGTCCCGGTTGGGGAGGCGGACCGCGAGTAAAGGTACCCTTTAGTCGCGGTTGTCCACACCAACCGCGACTAAAGGGTACCTTTAGTCGCGGTCCGCCTCCCCAACCGGGACTAAAGGGTTTTGGCGCCGCTTTCGTTCCCGCGCAGAAAGAGCCTTTAGTCGCGGTTGGAGACAACAACCGCGACTAAAGGGTACCTTTAGTCCCGGTCCGCCTCCCCAACCGGGACTAAAGGCATTGTGCTGCTACGCCCGCGTCGAAAGTTTAGTCCCACCTCGCTAGTTGAGAGGGGCGCGCAGTGGTTTATAAGCCCCACTGCCGCTCCCCTCTTGAGCTCCTCTCCATTGCAGGCTTACGGGCCTAATTGTCACTGCTATGCCTGATGGGCCTACTAGGCCTTCTGCGGGCCTGAATCCTGGCCCATCGATGGGTTTCTAGTCGTATTCAGGCCGTGGTGGCCCAGTAGGTGGCATATTTTTTATTTTTTGCCTGTTTTTTGTTTTCTTTTTTGCTTTATTTATTTTGTTTTGTTTCTACTTACAACAAAAAACTTATTTATTTTATTTTATTTTGTTTCTAATTACTTATTTATTTTACTTTATGATAATTATTTTTGCTATTAAAATGTTAAAAATACAAATAATATATCAAAAAATCAGAAAAATAAAACTAATTCATTTTAAAATCTTAAAAATACAAATAATATATCAAAAAAATCAGAAAAATAAAACTAATTCATTTTAAAATCTTAAAAATACAATTATATATCAAAAAAATCAGAAAAATAAAACTAATTCATTTTAAAATCTTAAAAATACAAATAATATATCAAAAAATTCAGTTCATCGATCCCTTGAAGGTTTGACAAAAGGTTTGATACATCATTCAGTTCATCGACCAAATACAAAGTTTGGTACAATAAATTATTACACATCAATTCTTCCCTTGTGTCCCTGCTTGCTTACGATTGTGCCGTATCCATGGAGCATCCTCATCATTTAACTTAATGCTTGGGTCAGTGTTCACTTTGAAGGGCGGAATTTCACCAAACATATTATAATCTTCTGACATGTCTGTCTTGTCCTCCACTCCCACGATGTTTCTTTTCGCTGAAAGAACAATGTGGCGCTTTGGATCATCGCATGATGTACTGATCGTTTTCTTATCTTTCCGTTTCCTCGGTTTGCTACTCATGTCCTTCAAATAAAAAACCTGAGCGACATCTTTGGCAAGGACGAATGGTTCGTCAAGGTAACCAAGATTGTTGAAATCCACCATTGTCATTCCGTATTGCTCGTCCACCTTTACCCCACCTCATGTTAGCTTGAACCATTTGCACCGGAACAAAGGGACCTTAAAGGAGGGTCCATAGTCAAGTTCCCATATCTCCTCTATGTAACCATAATATGTGACCTTTCGCCCATTCTCGGTTGTTGCATCAAAGCGGATACCACTGTTTTGGTTGGTGCTCTTTTTATCTTGGGCGATGGTGTAAAATGTATTCCCATTTATCTCGTACCCTTGGAAAATCGTTATAGTCGAAGATGGTTTCTTGGCCAACATGTACAGCTGATCTCCAACATCATTGTCATTCATTAAATGTTTTCGCAACCAACTGCCGAAAGTCTCCATGTGGGCCTTTCTAATCCAGGATTCAGGCTTCCCCGGGTTGTCCGAGCGTAAAATATTCTTGTGTTGCTCGAAGTACGGAGCCACAAAGCTGGAATTTTGCAGAACTGTGTGGTGTGCTTCAGTCATAGAATGACCGTCCATACATATCGTGTATTTCCTTCCGATCTTGCCTTTTCCACTTAGTCTCCCCTCGTGCCGCGATTGAGGAATACCAATCGGCTTAAGGTCAGGAACATAGTCAATACAGAACTCAATTACCTCCTCATTTCCATAGCCCTTGACGATGCTTCCTTCTGGCCTAGCACGGTTACGAACATATTTCTTTAATACTCCCATGAACCTCTCAAAGGGGAACATATTGTGTATAAATACAGGACCGAGAATGGAAATCTCTTCGACTAGGTGGAGCAGGAGGTGCGTCATAATATCGAAGAAGGATGGTGGGAACACCAACTCGAAACTGACAAGGCATTGGACCACATCGTTCTGTAACCGTGGTAGATCTTCTGGATTGATTACCTTCTGAGAGATTGCATTGAGGAATGCACATAGCTTCACAATGGCTACTCGAACATTTTCCGGTAGGAGCCCCCTCAAAGCAATCGGAAGCAATTGCGTCATAATCACGTGGCAGTCGTGAGACTTCAGGTTTTGGAACTTTTTCTCCGCCATGTTTATTATTCCCTTTATATTCGATGAGAAGCCAGACGGGACCTTCATACTGCTCAGGCATTCAAAAAAATGACCTTCTCTTCTTTGGTAAGAGCGTAGCTGGCACGACCTTGAAACCACTCCGGATGCCGGTCATCTGGGTCTTTCAAAAGTTGCTAGTCCTGCCGTGCTTCCTTTGTATCATTTGTCTTCCCATACACGCCCAAGAAGCTTAGCAGGTTCACGCAAATATTCTTCGTAACATGCATCACGTCGATTGCAGAGCGGACATCTAGGACTTTCCAATATTCTAGCTCCCAAAATATAGATTTCTTCTTCCACATGGGTGCGTGCCCGTCAACTCCCCGCGGAACTGATTGTCCGCCAGGACCCTTTCCAAAGATGACTTTCAAATCCTTGACCATATCAAATATCTCAGCACCAGTACGTTCCGCAGGCTTCGGCCGGTGATCTTCCTTGCCGTTGAAATGCTTGCCTTTCTTTCTTACGTTATGATTTCGGGGAAGAAATCGACGATGACCCAGGTACACGTTCTTCTTACAATTAACCAAACGTACACTTTCAGTCTCATGTAAGCAGTGCGTGCATGCATTGTATCCCTTATTTGTCTGTCCCGAAAGGTTACTGAGAGCAGGCCAATCGTTGATGGTTACAAAAAGCAACGCTCGTAGGTCAAATTCCTCTCCTTTGTGCTCATCCCAGACACGTACACCAGGTCTGGCCCACAACTGTAAAAGTTCATCAACTAATGGCCTTAGGTACACATCGATGTCGTTCCCGGGTTGCTTTGGACCTTGGATGAGCACTGGCATCATAATGAACTTCCGCTTCATGCACAACCAAGGAGGAAGGTTGTAGATGCATAGAGTCACGGGCCAGGTGCTATGGCTGGAGCTCTGCTCGCCAAAAGGATTCATGCCATCAGTACTTAGACCAAATCTTATGTTCCTTGCGTCAGCTGCAAAATCTTTGAACACTCTGTCGATCTTTCTCCATTGCGTTCCATCAGCGGTGTGTCTCAACTCCCCGTCGGACTTACGGTCCTCTTTGTGCCATCGCAACGACTTGGCATGCTTTTTGTTCATGAACAGACGTTTCAACCGTGGTATTATAGGAGCATACCACATCACCTTGGCGGGAACCCTCTTCCTGGGTTTCTCGCCCTCAACATCGTCACCAGGGTCATCGCCTCTGATCTTATAACGCAATGCAGTGCATACAGGGCATTCATTCAAATTCTCGTATTCACCGCGGTAGAGGATGCAGTCGTTAATGCATGCATGTATCTTCAGAACCTCTAAACCTAGAGGGCAGACAACCTTCTTTGCTTCGTACGTACTGGCGGGCAACTCGTTATTCTTCGGAAACATATTCTTCAACATTTTCAGCAAATTTTCAAATGATGAGTCACCTACACCTTCCTGTGCCTTCCATTTTAGCAAATCCAGTGTGCAGCCCAGCTTTTTCAGAATATTATCGCATCCTGGATACAACGACTTTTTGTGATCCTCTAACATGCGATCCAAATTCTTCCTATCCTTGTCAGTTTCGCAGCGTCTCCGTGCATCAGCAATGGTCCGACCAAGATCATCAGCGGGCTCATCATGTGCCTCTTCTTCACCTTCACCTAACCCTTCCCCACCTTCAGCATCATCTTCCATGAAAGTATCACCGAAATGATCATGATAGTTGTCATCGATATCATCCCCTTCTTCATCTTCTTCCATTCTAACCCCTCTTTCTCCATGCTTGGTCCAACAATTATAGCTTGGCATGAAACCGTGCCGAAGCAGGTGCATGTGAACGTCTCTTGAGGAGGAGTAACCCTTCTGATTCTTACAGACAGCACATGGACAGATAATAAAACCTTGCTGCTTGTTCGCATTTGCCACTACGAGGAAATCTTTCAAACCCGTAGTGAACTCGCCGGAGAGTCGGGGACCGTACATCCATTGCCGATTCATCTGCATTATTATTATATAAAGTATATAATTAACCATCATGCATTTGTTAAACTAACTAGCTAGAAATAATACAAATTAAACAATGAACTACACGCATGCATATTTTATCAATGACACATGAAAGGTTCAAGTTGCTAACCGCGATCGCGGAGGAAAAATAAATGAGAAAGCTCAAGTGTGGCTCGGACACTTCATATCATGTTTGTTTCAGGCTCTCGGGCATTTCATCGAACACCTTATGTGCATAGGAGGAACCAAAAGCAAACCCACCACCCCCTTCTGAAAATTGTGAAGTGAGCTGAGTGAAGTGAAGTGAGCTGAGTCCTATATATAGGGATGGGCCTTTAGTCCCGGTTGGCCTGGCCAACCGCGACTAAAGGCCTTCGGGGACCTTTAGTCCCGGTTGGCCAGGCCAACCGGGACTAAAGCCCCTCCCGTCCGCCAGCTGGATGGGCCTTTAGTCCCGGTTGGCCTGGCCAACCGCGACTAAAGGCCTTCGGGGACCTTTAGTCCCGGTTGGCCAGGCCAACCGGGACTAAAGCCCCTCCCGTCCGCCAGCTGTCGACCGAGCGCGCTGGGCCCAGATAGTTGGTCGCGGGTCTCCTCCCGAACCGCGACTAAAGGCCCCTTTTGTCGCGGTTCGATTGTTTTGGGGACTAATGGGGGCGTATGGAAGCCTCTTTTTCTACTAGTGTGATACAAAAAAACATGTAATTGTCCGTGCGGTTTATCATATTTATTGTTTTTATCAACATTGATCACACTTACATTGCCACTATAAGATTCATCCAAACTCATGTAGTTCTCCTCAGCAGGTTCACCCATATTCAGTGACGAGGTTTCGTTGTCCTCGCCGTAATCATCGCCATCATAATCGCCCTCATTCCTCTAACTATACATGTTTAAAAAAATTCTATGATCAATCGAACACCGTGTAACATCATCCTAAAATAATTTGTTCATCAAGCACAACGACGTGTAAAACCAACCTCTTGCACGGCGGCGAGGATTTCAGCTGGATCCATTTTGTCCGATGACGAACGCGCTGACGGCGTGACGTTGCTGGCTGGCCGAGGCAGGTGTCGACGGCGTGAGGACGATGGCCGGTTGTAGCAGGCGGAGTCCGCCGAGGAAGGCGGCGACGAAGATCACGGGTGGGCGGCCATCTGGGCGACGGGAAAGGAACGCGGCGGCAGCGGCAACGGCGCCGGGGCATGCACGGCGGCCTGTTTGGGCGGCGGCCCGGGCGACGGCGACTTCGTGGAGACGGGGGCCGACGTGGAGACGGCGTGGATGCGTTTAGGGATTAGGGTTACGACGGCGGGCGTCGGCGGCTCCCTTGACGTTTTTTTTTATTCAACCCCTAACTATCGACGCAACGTGGAGACGTGCGGGCGTACAGCGGCGACGTACGGCGACGGGTGCGGGTACGCGGGCGGTTGTACGGGGCGCGACGTACGGCGACGGGTGCGGGTATGCGGGCGGTTGTACGGAGCCGGGCGGGCGTACGGCGTCGGGGTGGGTATTCCTATACCTAATGTGAAATGACCATAGTACCCATTATACGTTTTAGGGGGGGGGGGGGGGGGTGGGTGGGTTGTACCGAAGCACTCCCCATAAAAATTTACCATGACAAATCTATATTATGTGAAAGTACATTCAATAATAAATCTAGTGTTATCGATTTGTTATTGTATATGTTAATGTTTTTGCTTATAAACTTTGTCAAAGTTTACAAAGCTTGACTTTGACTAAAGCTAATACGCGGACTAGATAAAAATGGAGGGAGTATGTCGCTGGTGAAGGAGCCGCGCGACCGTCTGTTTCCAACCCCGTGCAGTTCCTGTCCGTTCAACTCGCCATGCTGTTTCCGTGGAGATAGCCGAGGCATAGCAGCCGGTGGATCCGTGGATGGGATCTGCAAGAGAATTTGGTGTGTTTTTGAGTTCAATTGTCCTGCCGGCTCGGGCAACATCGGTTTCCTTGGCTCCTTCTTAACGTTAGTTGATGGATGATCGGCCCTCACTTCAGACGAGGCTAGCATCGAACGCGCCTCGAGCGAGGTATGGGGGCGCCCACGCAACAACGCTGCCCGCTGCACGTGGGCGGGCTGGTTCATCATTCTAATGTCAAGCGTTGATGGGCTCATCTCGTTCAGCTTCCAACCATATCACTTGTTAACTTGTACGCTAGTACATGTACAAGGATCTAGTGTGCTCTTATCAGCGGTGGATTGTACATTGATGCCAATTGTCTACCTACCAAATGTGTTTCTTACTAACTTATTCGTTAGCACAAAGTGCAGGTACATATATCTAGAGTGCTCCACATGTGATGACTTGTTCGTTAATGCCAATCGAATGCATGCCAGCTGCATTGCTTTTTCACTTGTGCGTTAGCATTATGTACACATGCACAGATCTAGAGTGCTCTATAGACGGTGGTTTACACGTTAATGTTCATCAGATACATGCCAGCTACATTGCTTTTTCACTTGTGTTGGTGACCATCTCACGATGCACATCTAGGCAAGTAGACATGCATACGGGACTATAAATTAGTACAGGATAATGTGAGCCCATACCAGAAGAGACCGCACATACAAAAAAACATAACTTAACCTGAGGAGAGCGGTCGACTAGCCAGCCATGTCCTCGGCAAAGATATGCATTACCACCATGATTGTGCTCGTGCTGCTGCTTCAAACCACCGTTGATGCCGGCTGGAGGATGGGGAGTGGTTTTTGTCAAAGCGACCAGGGCTTGGTGGATTGCCAAACCTTGTCAACTAGCACAAGGAAGTACGGCAACAAGCAAACATGGCCGATTGTGTGGCCAGCGTGGTTCGCAAAGTGCCCAGAAGGAAAACGCTTCAGGTGCACCCAGAGATGGTGTGCGTGTATCTAGCATGCGTGTACAATCCATATACATATAGCAATAAGGGCCGTGTAGGCCAGAATAAGCTTCATGCATGTTGTTTGTGGCGATCACAAGAGTAGTACTGATGCTACTCAGGTCTTTGTTGTAAGGCTAGATCATGTATCAATGAATAAGATAATTGTTTCGAAACAGGCTTTGGCCCTTCTTTATATAAAAAGCAACAACGAAACAAACTACACGACCGATCGATACATAGTGATGAGATAGTCCTCTTATAAAGCCGATCCCTAGAATAATCGGGTCACGCAGAACACACATGCCTATGCTACTGAAAGATAACACAGAAAGATGCGAGGATAACACCACTCTAAGCACTAACACATCTAAGCTCCACGAGAACGCCCTCAAGAGGAAGAACGACACAAAGCATCGCTGCTGCCGAGTCCATAACGGACAAAGGTTTTCACCCGGAACCTAGACACGGAAAGGAGCACCACGATGACGTCTTAAGGAAGAGAGCGGCACCCGCGAGCGTCGTCGACGTCGGTGACAAAGCATGGAGCTTTCGCCCGACAGCTCCTTCGTGCCACCATGAGGGCTCTAGGACAAGTGCGACGGGTTCAAATCCCCACATCCGGATCGCGGCGCCATGACAGAGTGCGTCCGAGCCACTCGTCGCTACACCTCTCTCCGCCCACACGGCCAAGAGACGTAGCCACCGCTGTCGCCATGGTGCCCGCCGAAGAGCCAACCATGCAGACCGCCATCCCGGGTTCGCCACCCCGGCATCCATGTCTTGAGGCATCGCCAACCATTTGCATCATAGTGCACCAACCACAGTAAGGAAGAGAGGAAGGCACCTCCTGAAGGAAATATGCCCTAGAAGCAATAATAAAGTTGTTATTTATATTTCCTTATATCATGATAAATGTTTATTATTCATGCTAGAATTGTATTAACCGGAAACTTAGTACATGTGTGAATACATAGACAAACAGAGTGTCACTAGTATGCCTCTACTTAACTAGCTCGTTAATCAAAGATGGTTAAGTTTCCTAACCATAGACATGAGTTGTCATTTGATCAATGGGATCACATCATTAGAGAATGATGTGATTGACTTGACCCATTCCATTAGCTTAGCACTTGATCGTTTAGTTTGTTGCTATTGCTTTCTTCATAACTTAATACATGTTCCTATGACTATGAGATTATGCAACTCCCGAATACCGGAGGAACACTTTGTGTGCTATCAAACGTCACAACGTAACTGGGTGATTATAAAGATCCTCTACAGGTGTCTCTGAAGGTGTTTGTTGAGTTGGCATAGATCGAGATTAGGATTTGTCACTCCATGTATCGGAGAGGTATCTCTAGGCCCTCTCGGTAATGATCATCACTATAAAGCCTTGCAAGCAATGTGACTAATGAGTTAGTTGCGGGATGATGCATTACGGAACGAGTAAAGAGACTTGCCGGTAACGAGATTGAACTAGGTATGAGGATACCGACGATCGAATCTCGGGCAAGTAACATACCGATGACAAAGGGAACAACGTATGTTGTTATGCGGTTCGACCGATAAAGATCTTCGTAGAATATGTAGGAGCCAACATGGGCATCCAGGTTCCGCTATTGGTTATTGACCAGAGAGGTGTCTCGGTCATGTCTACATAGTTCTCGAACCCGTAGGGTCTGCACGCTTAACGTTCGTTGACGATATAGTATTATATGAGTTATGTATGTTGGTACCCGAATGTTGTTCGGAGTTCCGGATAAGATCACGGACATGACGAGGAACTCTGGAATGGTCCAGAGATAAAGATTGATATATGGGGTAATAGTGTTTGGTCTCCGGAAGGGTTCCGGAATTCACCGGAAGGGGTTCCGGTTGTCTCCCGAAATGTTTGGGTACGAGAACACTTTATTTGGGCCAAAGGGGAAAGCCCACCAGGCTTTTGGAAAGTGCAAAAGGAAGTTTTGCGGAGACCAGAGGCTAGACGCCAGGAACCCTGGCGTTTAGGGGGTAGACGCCGGGAACTCTGGCGTCTAGCCCTGGAGTCCGAGAAGGACTCTTGCCTTTCGGGCAAAACCGACTTTGAGGAGGCTTTTACTCCAACTTTCGACCTCAGGGCTCAACATACAAATAGAGGGGCAGGGCTAGCACCAAAGACACATCAAGAATAACCAAGCCGTGTGCCGGCAACCCCGTCCCCTCTAGTTCATCCTCCGTCATAGTTTCTGTAGTGCTTGGCGAAGCCCTGCGGAGATTGTTCTTCACCAACACCGTCACCACGCCGTCGTGCTGCCGGAACTCATCTACTACTTTGCCCGTCTTGCTGGATCAAGAAGGCGAGGACGTCATCGAGCTGAACGTGTGCTGAACGCGGAGGTGCCGTACGTTCGGTACTTGATTTGGACGGATCGTGAAGGTGTACGACTACATTAACCGCGTTGATATAACGCTTCCGCTTTCGGTCTACGAGGGTACGTAGACACACTCTCCCCTCTCGTTGCTATGCATCTCCTAGATAGATCTTGCGTGATCGTAGGAAATTTTTGAAATTACTGCGTTCCCCAACAGTGGCATCCGAGCCAGGTCTATGCGTAGATGTTATATGCACGAGTAGAACACAAAGAGTTGTGGCCGATAATAGTCATACTGCTTACTAGCATGTCATACTTTGATTCGGCGGTATTGTTGGATGAAGCGGCTCAGACCGACATTACGCGTACGCTTACGCGAGACTGGTTCTACCGACGTGCTTCGCACACAGGTGGCTAGTGGGTGTCTGTTTCTCCAACTTTAGTTGAATCAAGTGTGACTACGGCCGGTCCTTGTTGAAAGTTAAAACAGCACACTTGACGAAAAATCGTTGTGGTTTTAATGCGTAGGTAAGAAGGTTTCTTGCTCAGCCCGTAGCAACCACGTAAAACTTGCAACAACAAAGTAGAGGACGTCTAACTTGTTTCTGCAGGGCATGTTGTGATGTGATATGGTCAAGACGTGATGATATAAATTGTTGTATAAGATGATCATGTTTTGTAACAGAGTTATCGGCAACTGGCAGGAGCCATATGGTTGTCGCTTTATTGCATAAGATGCAAGCGCCATATAATTGCTTTAATTTATCGCTATGCGATAGCAATAGTTGGCGAGACAACTATGTAACGACACGTTGATAGAGATCAAGATGATGGAGATCATGGTGTCATGTCGGTGATGATGGAGATCATGATGGTACTTTGGAGATGGAGATCAAAGGCACAAGATGATGATGGCCATATCATGTCACATATTTTGATTGCATGTGATGTTTATCTTTTATACATCTTATTTTGCTTAGTTCGGCAGTAGCTTTATAAGATGATCCCTTACTTAAATTTCAAGGTATAAGTGTTCTCCCTGAGCATGCACCGTTGCGACAGTTCTTCGTGCTGAGACACCAAGTGATGATCGGGTGTGATAAGCTCTACGTTCACATACAACGGGTGCAAGCCAGTTTTGCGCACACAGAATACTCGGGTTAAACTTGACGAGCCTAGCATATGCAGATATGGCCTCGGAACACTGGAGACTGAAAGGTCGAACGTGAATCATATAGTAGATATGATCAACATAGTGATGTTCACCATTGAAAACTACTCCATCTCACGTGATGATCGGACATGGTTTAGTTGATATGGATCACGTGATCATTTAGATGACTCGAGGGATGTCTATCTAAGTGGGAGTTCTTAAGTAATATGATTAACTGAACTTTAATTTATCATGAACTTAGTCCTGATAGTATTTGCATAACTATGTTGTAGATCATAGCTCGTGATGTAGCTCCCCATTTATTTTTGATATGTTCCTAGAGAAAAATAAGTTGAAAGATGATAGTAGCAATGATGCGGACTTGGTCCGTGATCAGAGGATTATCCTCATTGCTGCACAGAAGAGTTATGTCCCTGATGCAACGCTAGGTGACAGACCTATTGCAGGAGCAGATACATACACTAGTAGAAAAAGGCCCATTTGTCCCGGTTCATAAGGCCCATCTGTCCCGGTTGGGGAACCGGGACTAAAGGGTCGTTACTAATGCCCTAGGCCTTTAGTCACGGTTCTTATACAAACCGGGACAGATGGGCCTCCACGTGGCCGCTCCGGCGAGCCCAACGCAGGAGGGCCTTTGGTCCCGGTTGGTAGCACCAACCGGGACCAATAAGCTTCCACGCGTCAGCATTTCAGCGGCTGGTTTTTTTTTGAAAGGAGGTGGTTTAGGGGTTTTGGGGGTTAATTTAGGTTGGTATAGGTAGCTAATAGAGAGATGTGTCCTCTCTTATCTCCGTGCTACTGCTACTGCTATGCCTAAACATGACTTAGATTGAAGTGAGGCAACATGTGATGCATGTCGAAAGTAATACTAATCCTAACTTGATCAAGTTTGGATTATACTACTTTCGACATGCACCACATGCATGTTGCCTTCACTTCAATCCAATCCATGTTCATTTCATCCACAGATATATAATAACTCTTCATGCTCGCATCATGCATCATCATAATAACAAGTCCTACTAATCATCATCATATAACTTCTACTCGTTATTAATAACAAGTCATACGATCATCATCCTGATAGTCATCGAACCAACCCTACTTTGTTCATAGCACATGATCATCAGTATTATGTAGGACCTAAATACCCTCTTTAAGGTAAAATAGCATAAAACAATATAGACCCTGACTCTCCATTATGGAGAATGGAGATCATCCTGTCTCCAATTCTTGCGCTTCGCTTCCTTTTGCTTCCAAGAACCTCCTTACAACTGTCCATACATTTTTTCCATTTATTGATTAGCATGTCTCCACTTCTTTGAGAAATCCGGTATGGACAGTTGAGATTCGTAGGATGACCTGGATATATGTTCAAAACACGAAAGCTGCCATTCTGATACATCAAATGAGGCACACAATCCTCTGGGATTCTCTGTTGAAAAACATAGTAATAACTTCATAGTTAGCAATGATGTACTAGTTTTAGAAGTATGCAAAAGATGCACGGATGTCGTAATAGTAAAATATCTTACCAGGGTATCTCCATGGTAGTTACCGTAGTTCAACACGTGCACTAGTGGCACGTATTGACCATAATGTTAAGGAGTTTTATTGTAGATATTGTAATTCTCAATATCAGTACAAAATCCGACCAGATGATTTTTCTCCTGATAAGTTAATTCGGAGCCATCGGTGTAGTGGGTTTTGTCTACCATGTTGCGCACATTGTTTGAACAATCAAAATAAGCTGTCAATGGAAATAAGTTGTCAACTATTTTGAAATAAACAATATAAATTAGCTAATAACTATGTTTGAGAAACTCACATAGCGGTAGAACTGGAGGCGTATCAACAAGGACCCAAATGTCCATATTGTCTTGCTCGATTTCAGGATCACCAAGATCCATGGTGACAAGCATACCCTCATCAAAACCATACATCTTGCAAAATGCTTCCCAATTTTTGCAACCAAAATGGGTTACGCTCTCAGCATTATACAGATTTACTTCAAAATCCACATCATGATGGGTCCTTAGGTGAATTTTCTTTGTTTCAAAATTTTCATGGTCTTCAAAATCCATCTTCTCCAAGACATAGCGTCTTGCATGGCATGGGATAAGCTGTACTCGAATTGTAAAAGATGAAAATTACACGTTGAAATAGTTGAAGTCATGCTTAATTACGAAAAAAACACTTGTCGCCATTGCGTACCGTTTCAACATTGAAGGTCTCCTCGAGCTTAATACTGAAGCGCCGATCATCGTCCAGGTGAGGCCTGTCGCACAAACCTCGATCGTCGTGGCACCACCCGCACTCCCCCGGGAGACTTTCGTCGTCCGATGATGACATTTCCTACGTTCATAATTCAAAGATTAAACATGTACAATTAAATATATGTACTACAAAAACTAAATTAGATCATTATTATTCATCACGGGTTGACTATCGGTTTGTCGAGTCTTTTCTTGAAAACTCTCAGCTCACGTGGTGTATACATTCGACCGTTGGTGATGGTCGCTCCTCCATTTGTCCCCGTGTGCATTACACCAAAATGTCTAGCACACGGGAACGAAGGAGAAGCGACCCCCACGACAACAGTCGGGATTCTTCGTCCTCTCATATATATATGGTGGAACTCTCCCTCACTGATTCCTCCCTGACATTTGCGACCGTCGGTGATGGTAGCTCCTCCTTTCGTTCCCGAGTGCATTACACAAAATTGTCTAGCACACGGGAACGAAGGAGAAGCTACCCCCACGACAACAGTCGGTCTTCGTCCTCTCATATATGGTGGAGACTTGACAGACTTAAAGTCAACCCGAAATATCGTTTAATTATCTTTCTAAAAGAGGATTTGGCTGGTCTCACCTCGATGTCGAAGGGGGTCGGTGACGGGGACGATGGCGGGGATGGTGGAGGGTCCCGGGGCTCCTAGATTTCTGCGAAAACAAAAACCCTATAAGCTATCAACTAATCATATGCATATGCCTTGCATAGTGCTCTCCAATTTTAGCATTCAAAGTAGGAGTAGTTTTCCAATTTGAGCATTCAATAAGCAAAATCAAATCGCAAAATAAAGTAGTATTCAAATTAGGATGCATTCAATTATAAGCAAAACTACATCATCTCCATGCGTCCGTACATCGTCGAATATTATCACTAATACACCTCGAATACTATCATACATATCGCCAGTACAGCTAGAACCGTAGCGCCCGACGGGTATCGGTGCGGACGGTGGACACCCAAAGGGAAGGAACCATCACAGGATCATAGCTCCAGTGAGATCCCTGAAGAACCTGCCGGGTATTGTCGAACCTGCCCTCCAACGCAAGCATGTAGCGACGGACGTGCTGGTCCTCCTCGCTGACACGGTGACGTACCA
This sequence comes from Aegilops tauschii subsp. strangulata, assembly GCF_002575655.3. Taxonomy (NCBI): domain Eukaryota; kingdom Viridiplantae; phylum Streptophyta; class Magnoliopsida; order Poales; family Poaceae; genus Aegilops; species Aegilops tauschii. The sequence continues at coordinate 624,235,221 of NC_053041.3, read as the reverse complement.
CCTCCGCGGTGTCCGGAAGCCTCGGCACCGTCACTGGCCCACGCGACCGCCACCAAACAAGGATCGGGTCAACGACGGGCTGGCTCCTCACCAACCTACACCCCCCGGAAGGTAGCACCTCCCAAAACCAGCCCGGCGGAGCCCAGTCCCAGACATGGCCCTTCTGATGAAGCCGGCCTCCTCCGCCGAGTCGACGACGAGGATGCGGGATAGGCATCGTCGATGTCGATGCGGGAATAATTGCTTTAACTAAAAAAACAAACTAGTTCTATTAATTTCCTTACTATAAATAGAATAAAGTAGTACTTACTAAAAATAAACTAGCTAGTTTAACTAGTTCTATTATTTTTCTAACTAATTCTATTAAACACTTTCTAAGTAGTACTTACTAAAAGTTATCGGGGAGGGGGGGTACGTATATCGACAACGACATACCCGATAAAAAAATAAGAAGAGGAAGAAGAAGAAAAAAAAGAGGAGAAGATGAAAGGAATAGAGGAGGAGATCGAAGAAAAAAAAGAAAAAAAAAGAGGAGAAGAAGAAACTTCTCCTCTATTTCTTCTTCTTCTACTTCTTTTTCTTCTTCTTTTTCATCTTTTTATTTATTTCTCCTCTTCTTCCTCTCCTCTTCTTCTTATTCTTCTTCTTCTCCTCCTTCTTTCTCTTCTTATTTTCCTTTTTTCTCTCCTTCTTTTTCTTCTAAATATGAACATACATAAATGACTTTGATCATACACAATTTTCAGATTCCTACACAATATGAACATATACATAAATTGACAAAGAAAATTCTATGAACAAAAAAAATTCATAAAAATTCTATGAACAAAATTACAACAGAAAAAAATCATAAAAATTCTATGAAAAAATTGATATATTCTTTGCATATATATGAACATACAAACATTTGCATATTCAATAATAATATCACCAAAAAAATCTAAACTACACATCTAAATTAATACATCTAAATTACAACAACTAAATTAATTACACATCTAACTACACATCCAAATTAATACAACTAAATTACAAATCTAAACTACACATATGTAATAGCTAGGGGGCGCGACGGCGCGGCAGCAGCGGCGGCGGCCATTACAGGGAGGAGGAGGGGATCGGGGCGGCGCTTACAGGGTGCGCGGCGACGGTGACGAGGAGGCAACGTCGGGGCAGGGGCGGCGCGGGGCGGCGACGGCGTCGTGGCGGGGCGCAGGGGCGCGGCCGGCGACGGCGTGGGCTCGAGGGCGGCGGACGGCGTCGGCGTGGGCTGGGGGGCACGGGCGACGGCGACGGCGGCGGGGCAGCCTGGCGGCGTCGAGGAGGTCGGCGTCGTCGGGCGGCAACTGCCGATGAAATCTGAAAAAATGCTAAGTGCTGGCTTATATAGGAAAAGCTTTAGTCCCGGTTCGTGGCACCAACCGGGACTAAAGGCCTTGTGCTGCCCGCATCGCGGCACAAAAGTTTAGTCCCACCTCGCTAACTGAGGGAGCTCAAGAGTGGTTTATAAGCCCCACTCCCGCTACCCTCTCGAGCTCCTCTCAAATGCAGGTTTTCGGGCCTAAACACACTGTATCTGTCTGTGGGCCTATTGGGCCTTCTACGGGCCTGAATCCTGGCCCACGGGTGGGTTTCTAGTCGTATTCAGGCCGTGGTGGCCCAGTAGGTGGCGATTTTTTTCCCAGTTTATTTCTTTTCTTTTTGCTTTATTTATTTTATTTTGTTTCTACTTACAACAAAATACTTATTTATTTTATTTTATTTTGTTTCTAATTACTTATTTATTTTATTTTATGATAATTCTTTTTGCTATTAAAGTTTCTAACAAAAAAAGTTCTTTATGACAATTATTTTTGCTTTTAATGATTTTGAACAGAAAAAACTTTGATAATTTTCGTTGCATCAATTTTATATAATTTTAGTTTCAGTAATACTAGAGGTTGCTTATAATGGTTTGAACAGAAAATACGTTGATAATTTTAGTTTCATAAATTTTATTTATGTTATTAAAGTTTATTTTATTTTGTTTCTACTTATATATTTTTATTAAAGTTTATTTTATTCTGTTTCTAATTACTTATTTATTTTTTATGATATTTGTTATTTTCCATGCATTTACTGTTTATTTTGAGCTATAAGACCCTGAAATTGAAAAGCACTAGAAATGAACTCTGAAAATGTTGAAAGTTGGCATGGTATCATCATTTCACCCACATAGCATGTGCTAGAAAGTAGAGAGGGTTACGGCAAAAACTGGATGCACTTCGTGAACAAAACGGACAACTCTTTCGAAGTATCAGGGTTTCATTCGGAAACTCGTATGTTACAAAGGGATTTCATTTTTTTGAACTTACTTGAACTCCATAGTTTTTTTGTGTTCAAAATGCACCATTCAAAGCCACATCATCAATTTTCAACCCTTTCTGACTTCATTTGTTATTTTCCATGCATTTACTGTTTATTTTGAGCTATAAAACCCTGAAATTGAAAAGCACTAGAAATGAACTCTGAAAAGGTTGAAAGTTGGCATGGTATCATCATTTCACCCACATAGCATGTGCAAGAAAGTAGAGAGGGTTACGGCAAAAACTAGATGCACTTCGTGTACAAAACGGACAACTCTTTCGAAGTATCAGGGTTTCATTCGGAAACTCGTTTGTTACAAAGGGATTTCATTTTTTTGAACTTACTTGAACTCCATAGTTTTTCTGTGTTCAAAATGCACCATTCAAAGCCACATCATCAATTTTCAACCCTTTCTGACTTCATTTGTTATTTTTCATGCATTTATTGATTATTCTGAGCTATAAAACCCTGAAATTGAAAAGCATTTCAAATCAACTATGAAAAGGTTAAAAGTTGGCATGGTATCATCATTTCACCCACATAGCATGTGCAAGAACGTAGAGAGGGTTACGGCAAAAACTGGATGCACTTCGTGTACAAAACGGACCATCTCTTTGGAAGTATCAGGGTTTCATACGGAAACTCGTCTGCTACAAAGGGATTTCATTTTTTTTGAACTTACTTGAACTCCATAGTTTTTGTGTGTTCAAAATGCACCATTCAAAGCCACATCAATAATTTTCAACCCTTTCTGACTTCATTTGTTATTTTTCATGCATTTACTGATTATTTTGAGCTATAAGACCCTGAAATTGAAGGCAACATATAGCTCTCATGAATAGATAAGTGATCAAATTAATAGAAGTTCATCATCACATTAAAACCAAAGTACATACATAGTTCTCATTGAACAACATATATATAGCTCTCCAGAGCATCTAATTAAACCATACATTGAAATTATGTAAAACATTTCAATGCAACAACAAAGGCGATCATAATCGCAACCAAGGTAACAATTGATCCAACTGCATAATGATACCAAGCCTCGGTATGAATGGCATATTTTCTAATCTTCAAACGCATTGCATCCATCTTGATCTTGTGATCATCGATGACATCCGCAACATGCAACTTCAATATCATCTTCTCCTCCTCAATTTTTTTATTTTTTCCTTCAAGTAATTGTTTTCTTCTTCAACTAAATTTAACCTCTCGACAATAGGGTCGGTTGGAATTTCTGGTTCAACCACCTCCTAGATAAATAAAATCTATGTCACGTTGGTCGGCATAATTGTCATAAACAATAAGTGAACCAAATAGTTATAAAAAGATAATATATACCACATCCGAATCATAGACAGGATGAGGGCCGACGGGGGCGGATACCAAAACCATTGCACTATATAATAAGAAGGAATAATAAAAGTAACAAAATTAGACAAGTATCTATCTGAAGTAAGAATTTTTTTTCTTTCAGAAAGAAGATAAGAACAAGAGGCTTACCACGGTGGTGCTGGCGACGAGATCGGCGCGGGCGATCGACGGCGGTGAAGACGGGGACGGGACGTGACGGACCGCTAAACCTAGACAAATCTCGGGGAAAATGGAGCTCGGAGGTCGAGTTTCGAGAGGAGAAAGATTAACTAGTGTGGCTTAGACATTTCATCAAACACCTCATGTGCATAGGAGGTGAGCTAGAGCACCCAAATGCCCTGCCCTCGACGGCCAGAAAAAATAGAGCATTGTGGAGTGCTCTGCTGCGGCGATGGGGTATATATAGGCAGCTCATTTGTCCCGGTTCGTGGCTAGAACCGGTACTAAATCCGGGCCTTCTGTCCTAGTTCAAGCCAAGAACCGGGACCAATGGTTGTGGGCCAGGAGCGAGGCCCATTAGTCCCGGTTCGTGCCTCGAACCAGGACAAATAGTTCCATACGAACCGGGACCAATGCCCACGAGACCCCGGCCGGCCCCCTGGGCTCACGAACCGGGACGAATGCCCCCATGGGTCTTGGTTCGTGACTGAACCGGGACTAATGGGCTTGCCATGCCCGAACGAAAGCCCTGTTTTCTACTAGTGACACGTTATGAACGTTTGACAAAGCTCGGTATGATGACTACTTGATAGTATAGTGCACCATGCTTTATGGCTTAGAACTGGGATTTTAAAAAAAATTGAACGCCACAGAACATATAAGATGTTCCAAGAGTTGAAATTGGTATTTCATACTCATGCCCGTGTCAAGAGGTATGAGACCTCTGAAAGTACTTTGCCTACAAGATGGAGGAGAATAGCTTAGCTAGTGAGCATGTGCTCAGAATGTCTGAGTACTACAATCACTTGAATCAAGTGGGAGTTAATCTTCCAGACAAGATAGTGATTGACAGAGTTCTCTAGTCACTATCACTAAGTTACTAGAACTTCATGATGAACTATAACATGCAAGGGATAACGGAAACGATTCCCAAGCTCTTCGCGATGCTGAAATCGGTGAAGGTAGAAATCAAGAAAAGCATCAAGTGTTGATGGTCGACAAGACCACTAGTTTCAAGTAAAAGGGCAAGGGAAAGAAAGGGAAACTTCAAAAGGAATGACAAGAAAGTTGCCACTCCCATGAAGAAGCCCAAAGCTAGACCTAAGCCTGAAACTGAGTGCTTCTACTGCAAAGGAAATTGTCACTGGAAGTGGAACTGCCCTAGATACTTGGCGGATAAGAAGGATGGCATACTGAACAAAGGTATATTGGATATACATGTTCTTGATGTGTACTTTACTAGTGTTTATAGCAACACCTCGGTATTTGATACTGGTTCAGTTGCTAAGAGTAGTAACTTGAAACGGGAGTTGCAAAATAAATAGAGACTAGTTAAGGGTGAGGTGATGACGTGTGTTGGAAGTGATTCCAAGGTTGATAAGATCACCATCGCACACTCCCTTTACCTTCGGGATTAGTGTTGAACCTAAAATAAATGTTATTTGGTGTTTGCGTTGAGCATGAATATGATTGGATCATGTTTATTGCAATACGGCTATTCATTTAAGTCAAAGAATAATTGTTGTTCTATTTACATGAATAAAACCTTCTATGGTCATACACTCAATATAAATGGTTTATTGAATCTCGATCGTACTGATACACATATTCATAATATTGAAGCCAAAAGATTCAAAGTTAATAATGATAGTGCAACTTATTTGTGGCACTGCCATTTAGGTCATATTGGTGTAAAGCGCATGAAGAAACTCCATGCTGATGGGCTTTTGGAATCACTTGATTATGAATCACTTGATGCTTGCGAACTATGCCTCATGGGCAAGATGACTAAAACTCCGTTCTCCGGAACAATGGAGCGAGCAGCTGACTTATTGGAAATAATACATACTGATGTATGCGGTCCGATGAGTGTTGAGGCTCGCGGCATGTATCGTTATTTTCTGACCTTCACAGATGATTTGAGCAGATATGGGTATACTACTTGATGGAACATAAGTCTGAAACATTTGAAAAGTTTAAAGAATTTCAGAGTGAAGTGGAAAATCATCGTAACAAGAAAATAAAATTTCTACGATCTGATCGCGGAGACGAATATTTGAGTTACCAGTTTGGTCTTCAATTAAAACAATGTGGAATAGTTTCACAAACTCATGCCACCTGGAACACCACAGCATAATGGTATGTCCGAACTTCATAACCGTACTTTATTGGATATACTGCAATCTATGATGTCTCTTACCGATTTACCACTGTCGTTTTGGGGTTATACATTAGAGACAACTACATTCACGTTAAATAGGGCACCGTCTAATCCATTGAGACGACACCGTATGAACTATGGTTTGGCTAGAAACCTAAGCTGTCATTTCTTAAAGTTTGGGGTTGCGATGTTTATGTGAAAAAGTTTCAACCTGATAAGCTCGAACCCAAATCGGAGAAGTGTGTCTTCATAGGATACCCAAAAGTAACTGTTGGATACACCTTCTATCACAGATCCGAAGGAAAGATCTTTGTTGCTAAAAATGGATCCTTTCTAGAGAAGGAGTTTCTCTCGAAAGAAATGAGTGGGAGGAAAGTAGAACCTGATGAGGTAATTGTACCTTCTCCCAAATTGGAAAGTAGTTCATCACAGAAATCAGTTCCAGTGATGCCTACACCAATTAGTGAGGAAGTTAATGATGATGATCATGAAACTTCAGATGAAGTTACTACCAAACCTCGTAGGTCAACCAGAGTACGTTCCGCACCAGAGTGGTACGGTAATCCTGTTCTGGAAGTCAGGTTACTTCACCATGACGAACCTACGAACTATGAGGAAGCGATGATGAGCCCAGATTCCGTGAAATGGCTTGAGGCCATGAAATCTGAGATGGGATCCATGTATGAAAACAAAGTGCGGACTTTGATTGACTTGCCCAATGATCGGTGAGCCATTGAGAATAAATGGATCTTCAAGAGGAAGATGGACGCTGATGGTAGTGTTACTATCTACAAAGCTCGACTTGTCGCGAAAGGTTTTCGACAAGTTCAAGGTGTTGACTATGATGAGATTTTCTCACTCGTAGCAATGCTTAAGTCTGTCCAAATCATGTTAGCAATTGCCGCATTTCATGAAATCTGGCAAATGGATAACAAAACTGCACTCCTTAATGGATTTATTAAAGAAGAGTTGTATATGATGCAACCAGAAGGTTTTGTCAATCCTAAAGGTGCTAATAAAATGTGCAAGCTCCAGCAATCCATCTATGGACTGGTGCAAGCATCTCGGAGTTGGAATATACGCTTTGATGAGTTGATCAAAGCATATAGTTTTATACAGACTTGCGGTGAAGCCTGTATTTACAAGAAAGTGAGTGGGAGCACTACAACATTTCTGATAAGTATATGTGAATGGCATATTGTTGATCGGAAATACTGTAGAATTTTCTTGAAAGCATAAAGGAGTGTTTGAAAGGAGTTTTTCAAAGAAAGACCTCGATGAAGCTACTTACATATTGAGCATCAATATCTATAGGGATAGATCAAGACGCTTGATAAGTTTTTTCAATGAGTACATACCTTGACAAGATTTTGAAGTAGTTCAAAATGGAACAGTCAAAGAAGGAGTTTTTGCCTGTGTTGCAAGGTGTGAAGTTGAGTAAAGACTCAAAACCCGACCACGGCAGAAAATAGAAAAAGAACGAAAAGTCATTCCCTATGCCTCAGTCATAGGTTCTATGAAGTATGCTATGTTGTGTACCAGACCTATTGTGTACCTCACCATGAGTTTGGCAAGAGGGTACAATAGTGATCCAGGAGTGGATCACTGGACAGCGGTCAAAATTATCCTTAGTAGAATAAGGATATGTTTCTCGGTTATGGAGGTGACAAAAAGTTCATCATAAAGGGTTACGTCGATGCAAGTTTTGACACCGATCCGGATGACTATAAGTCTCAATCTGGATACATATTGAAAGTGGGAGCAATTAGCTAGAGTAGCTCCGTGCAGAGCATTGTAGACATAGAAATTTGCAAAATACGTACGGATCTGAATGTGGCAGACCCGTTGACTAAACTTCTCTCACAAACAAAACATGATCACACCGTAGTACTCTTTGTGTGTTAATCACATGGCGATGTGAACTAGATTATTGACTCTAGTAAACCCTTTGGATATTGGTCAGATGGCGATGTGAACTATACAGTGTTAAATCACATGACGATGTGAACTATTGGTGTTAAATCACATGGCGATGTGAACTAGATTATTGACTCTAGTGCAAGTGGGAGACTGAAGGAAATATGCCCTATAGGCAATAATAAAGTTGTTATTTATATTTCCTTATATCATGATAAATGTTTATTATTCATGCTAGAATTGTATTAACCGGAAACTTAGTACATGTGTGAATACATAGACAAACAGAGTGTCACTAGTATGCCTCTACTTAACTAGCTCGTTAATCAAAGATGGTTAAGTTTCATAACCATAGGAATGAGTTGTCATTTGATCAACGGGATCACATCATTAGAGAATGATGTGATTGACTTGACCCATTCCATTAGCTTAGCACTTGATCGTTTAGTTTGTTGCTATTGCTTTCTTCATAACTTAATACATGTTCCTATGACTATGAGATTATGCAACTCCCGAATAGCGGAGGAACACTTTGTGTGCTATCAAACGTCACAACGTAACTGGGTGATTATAAATATGCTCTACAGGTGTCTCCGAAGGTGTTTGCTGAGTTGGCATAGATCAAGATTAGGATTTGTCACTCCATGTATCAGAGAGGTATCTCTGGGCCCTCTCGGTAATGATCATCACAATAAAGTCTTGCAAGCAATGTGACTAATGAGTTAGTTGCGGGATGATGCAATACGGAACGAGTAAAGAGACTTGCCGGTAACGAGATTGAACTAGGTATGAGGATACCGACGATCGAATCTCGGGCAAGTAACATATCGATGACAAAGGGAACAACGTATGTTGTTATGTGGTTCGACCGGTAAAGATCTTCGTAGAATATATAGGAGCCAATATGGGCATCCAGGTTCCGCTATTGGTTATTGACCAGAGAGGTGTCGCGGTCATGTCTACATAGTTCTCGAACCCGTAGGGTCTGCATGCTTAACGTTCGTTGACGATATAGTATTATATGAGTTATGTATGTTGGTAACCGAATGTTGTTCGGAGTTCCGGATAAGATCACGGACATGACGAGGAACTCCGGAATGGTCCAGAGATAAAGATTGATATATGGGATAATAGTGTTTGGTCTCCGGAAGGGTTCCGGAATTCACCGAAAGGGGTTCCGGATGTCTCCCGAAATGTTTGGGTACGAGGACACTTTATTTGGGCCAAAGGGGAAAGCCCATGAGGCTTTTGGAAAGTGCAAAAGGAAGTTTTATGGAGACCAGAGGCTAGACGCCTGGAAGCCTGGCGTCTAGGGGGTAGACGCCGGGAACCCTGGCGTCTAGCCCTGGAGTCCGAGAAGGACTCTTGCCTTTCGGGCAAAACCGACTTTGAGGAGGCTTTTACTCCAAGTTTCGACCCCAGGGCTCAACATATAAATAGAGGGGCAGGGCTAGCACCAAAGACACATCAAGAATCACCAAGCCGTGTGCCGGCAACCCCGTCCCTTCTAGTTTATCCTCCTTCATAGTTTCTGTAGTGTTTGGCGAAGCCCTGCGGAGATTGTTCTTCACCAACACCGTCACCACGCCGTCGTGCTGCCGGAACTCATCTACTACTTCGCCTGTCTTGCTGGATCAAGAAGGCGAGGACGTCATCGAGCTGAACGTGTGCTGAACGCGGAGGTGCCGTACGTTTGGTATTTGATCAGGACGGATCGTGAAGGTGTACGACTACATCAACCGCGTTGATATAACGCTTCCGCTTTCGGTCTACGAGGGTACGTAGACACACTCTACCCTCTCGTTGCTATGCATCTCCTAGATAGATCTTGCGTGATCGTAGGAAATTTTTCAAATTTCTGCGTTCCCCAACACCTCCTTCCACTCCTAGCCCGGCATCAACCACCAGGTCCGGGTCAGGGCCTCCACTGTTGACGCTGTCAACCACTTCGAAGCCGCACCACACCACTCACACTGCCGAGAGCTTGACATCTCCATCCTAGAGCGTCCCTAACAAGGCCTGTTCGGAGCGTGCCAGCCACCAAAAGCAAATCCACCACCAGCAGCCACCTGTCCAGCTCGAAACCCCCACCAGCAGTCGGCGAGCCCTCGGCCACGACCATAGTAGGGGCGCTGGAGCCCGAACTGAGGAGGCCCACCAGAGATGCCCGCTACAACCCGTGGTCAGATCTGAACCACCGCCAACGTCATGGGCATGTAGCCACCGCACCGCGAGCCTCCACCCACCGCGATGGTTCTCACCCGCCGTGAGTGCGCCACTATCATGAGCCATTGCCACCACGCCGCGGAGCCTTGTGCCCGCCTGACACCACCGCTTGGACCAACTCCCCGCACAGGCCATCCCCGAGAAGATGTGAAAGGGGCGAGGTAGGGCGGTGGGGATAGGAGGGGAAGAAAGCGCGGCACCGCCGCCTGAATCACCCGCCCGGGGTGGGGTGGCAGGAGGGGGTTGACCCACGTGTTAGGTCGTGGGTTTTTTCAGAGATGTCTTGTTAGGGGAAATAAGATCATTGTCGGTACGATATGTGCAAGCCACTGCTTTTAGCCCATCGATGGTAAAAAAATATCCATATATTTTTACAAGAGGTAGTGGCGTGACTTTGTGTGCATTCTTCTGCAAACAATTATCAAAGTTGACTATTAAGCTACTTCAGGCTCCGAGTTCTCCAAGTTGAACCCAGCCAACTTGAACTCACATAATAACTCATTGCGACCTCTAGCAATACATGCAAAGCCACGGAGTCGTTCCCACGAATATCCTAATGTGTCGTATGTCCAACCCCCTAGCCTCACTATATAGATTATCGAAGCCCAAGGCAAGAACTTTTCATCATTGCCACATGGTTCGACGTTTCTTCACAACTGATGATATAGATCCCGATGAGGTTAACCCTCGGCCTCAGTCGCATAGACATGCTTTCCTTAATTTGGTCACTCGAGGGGGCCCAAAGATATCTATGCAAGTTGAAGGGGTAAGATCCTTTCTTAGTTGACCATGTAATTCTACAGGTTTCACTACATGCCCGAAAGACACATTTATAATGACCTAGTAACGAAGTAGAGTTTGGCGACCCTGAGTAAGTCGATACACATCCTAAGGATCGTGTGTCAATGTCAAGTTTAAGGACATGGTATATATGTTAAGCTCAATAGTAACTGTCGTGGTTCTTTCATTGGCAATACATATAAGGGTGTGCATGGAGGAGTGTTGTGACTAGTGAAGTAGGTTTAGGCCCTCAAATTTAGAGGTAATACCCTACTCATGTTTGATGTTCTTGCTTTTGCATGTATGACTTACAATGATGTTCAACCATCACCCTGGTGCTCCCGTTGTGGTACCCATTAACTATAATAGTTACATCTTAATTATGGCTACAAACAGTCAACCATTCATGGGCCATTAACTATAGTAGTTACATCTTAGTTATGGCTACAAACAGTCGGCCATTCATGGGCCATTAGGATTCTAATGGCCCATGAATGGCCGACTGTTTGTAGCCATAACTAAGATGTAACTACTATAGTTAATGGGTAATACTATCATTGGGTAATGTCTATATTTAATTTGTAGTGGGAGATCGTGGGTGATGCCTCTATTAGCCGAACCATTGGCCGGCCAATGGTCAATGAGATCCTTGCTCGACTGGAGGAAAGATTCCCAACTGGAAGGTGACCCTGTGCTAGGCCGCCTCATGGCCCATAGTCTTCACGGTCCTACACCTTTACCTGGGTCGTATGTCGTCGTGCGTCTTCCTGATGGGCATTCTCTCATCAGTAGCCCCTCGAATCTACTAGGGTCTCACTGTCGAAATCAAGTAAGTCTCATACGGAAATATTTCGACCGACCGCCGGACTCCAAACGACAATTGATTGCTTATATAGAGACCTTGGCAGACTCAAGAGAACATACATGTAAAAATGTGATGTTGAACAAGTTCCTAGAAAAACTTGGTATGCCCAAATAATCTCTTTGAAAAAAGACGACTTGTGGCTCAACTGAGGGCATATCATAAATAATGAGTGACGAACCCACATGTACGGGCTCAAATGTTTGATTTAACTATGAGAAACATTCTTTTTATATTGTACAAACATTTTTTTTGAAATGCATGATTTTTTTGAAATGCAATGTACATTTTTCGAATGGTCCTAAACATTGTTTTGAATTATATTAACATTTCCGTTACACAATATAACATCTTTTGTTACGGAAATACTATCTAGTGAACTGTCTTGGGGGCGCGGGGAGGGGGGGGGGGGGGGGGGGGGGCTCTAGCGAACACTCTTACCACCGTTGCACATATCTTGGTCATGTAGAATTGCTGAAGTCATTCGCTATCAGTTGATTCCATGCGAACGCAATCCATTATTAATGTTTTCAAAAATTATAAGGCCAAGGTTGTGCGCTTGGTGGGGCCCGATGGCTTGTGGCTGTGGTTGTATCATAAATCCCAAGTGACAGTCTGAGATGTATGGGCTCAAACATTTGTTTTAACTATGAGAACATTTTTTTCCATTTTATAAAAAATTGTCAAAAATATTATTTTGAAACTAATTTTTTAAAGCTAAATTTGTCTAAATTTGATTTAACTTTAAAAAAATTTAAATCCTGGTTTTTTTCATTTTTGAAAGAACAAAAATCCTTATTTTTATATGTTTTTTAACTTGCCATGTGCATTTTTTATTTATAGGTACGATAGCATTTTTTTTCCTTTTTATTATTGTAGGTACCATGACACTTTTATTATAGGTCATATGCAGTTCTTTTATTGTTAAGAGATTGCCATTTTAATAAGTAATAACATGGTATTTTTTATCACTGATAGGATGGCAATTTATATTAAGAGCATTTAATTTTAATTATTAATAACATGGCATATTTATTTGTTAGAAAGATGGCAATTTTGTTATTAACTGAATGACAGTTTTATTATTGGGGGCATGGCATTTTCATTATGTGTTGAGATGACATTTTTATTATGAGAAGGATGATAGTTTAATTATTAACATGGTGGCAGTATAATTATTAATATGATGGCAGTTTTATTGTATATAGCATGGCATTTTCATTATTGTTGACATGGCATTTTTATTATTAGGAGCATGGCAGTTTACTTATAAACAAAATGGAAATTTTGATATATAGAGCTTGGCATTTTCATTATCGTTGACATGGCGTTTATATTATTAGGAGGATGGAAGTTTTTAGTTCTTTATTGGCATGGCAAAAAAAAATACAATGATGTGGCATTTTTATATGAATTTTTGCACAGTGGACCAACTCAAGAAAAAAAATACATCATGGCATTTTGCATTTCGGTCATGGATGGTTTTAGAAAGCGGCATGGCATTTTCATGTTTTTTACAAGATATGCATTTTTTTCAAAACAGTTTAACTGGGCCTATGGGCGGGTTACCCTGGCGAACGAAATCATTTTGACGGGCCTTCCCCTAGCCAACAGTAAGGAGTGGCGCAAGGTTCACTGGTTCGGGCCCCCGGTGTTACCAAAATTTATGAACATCTTTTGGGATGCTATCAACATTTTAATGAATTACACTAATAAAAAATTTACTCCATGTAGACATTTTCCAAATTTGCGGATTTTAGTTTTTAAATGAATGTTAGTTTTGAAATATATGAATTTGGGTTATTTTTTCAAAAATTTGTGCAGAAGAAAAACTGAATGAAAAAAATAAAGAAAATCAAACCAACCTGTAGGAATCTAACTGTGTCGGCCCAACTTTAGCTCGTTGTTGGCGAGTGCCCGCCAAGGCAAAACATAGCCCGCGGCGATTATATCTCGCCTGGAGCGAGTCGGTAGAATGTCTCGCCGCAAGCATCTACAGTCAGAAATGGAGTAATGGAGTTGAAAAAGGGAGCAACCAGGATTCGATCCTGGGTCACGAGACAGAAGCTGGCGACAAGTTCGTGGTATGCTATAAGGCACGATCTCTTAAACGGAATAGGGTCGGTTATCCATAGGGTTTCTGGTTTTTTTTCACTGTTTTTCTTCGATCCTTTCTCCATTTTCACAGTTTTATTCGGCTTTCATTTTTTTTTCATTTGTATCTTTTCTTCTTCTTCTCATTCTTTTTGCATTTATTTCTGCCGGGTTTTCTCATTTTATTTTATTTCGTTTATTCTTGTTTAATTTTTGGTTGTCATTTTTTTGTTTTTATTCTACATTTTTTGCATATGTCAACAACATTATTCTAATACGCGTTTAATATTTTTTTCAATACAAATTCAACATATTTTTTATATATGGTCAACAAGTTTTCTATACACATTTACAAATGCTTGATTAACATTTTTTTATAAATGGTCAACATTTTTTCTGCACATTTTTCAAATGTTTAATTAATAGTTTTCAAATAAAAATATTAACATTTTTCTTTACACCTTTTAGATTTTCCAAACGCTTGATTAACATTATCCAAATACTTGTTAAATTTTTCTAAAATGGTTGGCTAACATTTTTATATACATGATCACGTTTTTTCATCTTTTTTTAATACATGATCAACATTTTTTCTATACACATTTATCATTTTCCAAATGCTTCATTAAAAAAATTCATATATATGTTCAACGTTTTTTTAGATGCTTGATTAACATTTGTTATACATGATTAAAAAATTCTCTATTTTTTTAATACATGGTCATCCTTTTTTCTATACAAATTTGACATTTCCCAAATGCTTGATTAACATTTTCAAATACTTGTTCAATGTTTTTAAAAATTCTTGATTAACATTTTTATATACGTGATATAAAAAATAAACATTTTTTAATACATGATGAACAATTTTTTATACACATTCAACATATTTACGAATGCTTGATTAACATATTTCAAATACTTGTTCAACATTTTTCAAATGCGTTTTGTAGACTGTTTTTGTTATATTTATATTTAGATAATGTTAAAGTATAAAAAGGTACAAAATAAAGCAGTGGATATGACCTCCCTCGCGCGTGGGCCGGCCCAACTCGCTCGCCCCTTCAGCGAGTCATAAGCTGGACTCGCTGAAGGCGAGATATAGGGGCGCCCTACATAGCCATGCCTTCGTCTCGAGAGACTGGTGGCTTTTGCTTGTCGCGTTTCATGGAAAGGGGGTGCTTTCATAGTTGCAGCTGCCTGCCTGAATGGGCCATTTCCTTAATCTCGTGTCATTTGTTTGTTGTTAACTCACATTACAGTGAACATTTGTTAACCACTAGTATTCAAGTAGGTCCTGGCCCAGTTCATAAGTGTTCTGAAACCTGAAACCTCAGGCATGCTTCCTTGCGAGGAAATGCTACTTCATTGTCCACCTCGGATTTGCATCGCACATCATATCTTATTCTCATACCAGATACTGAAGGGTCTCTCTGTTTTGCTTATATATAAGCTGCACACATGTCAATCAGGAAACCCAAAATACTAGCGGCCACAAATGTCTTCTTAGTTAACATCCACTAGAACCCCTTTTTTTTTTAAAAAAGTCCAATATAACCAACTGAACTTTCATGCTTTGGTGTCTCTCGTAGCACTAGCACATCTCTCTTATTTGTAACTCGGGACTTTGTATCTTTGCTCGCGTCTATGGATTCAGACACAATCAAGCACAGCAAGTTCGGACAGGATCAGAGGCCTAACTAGCTCAGTAAGTACATGCTAGTACGTTCCCAATGCAGTGAAATGCGATGCGATGGGATGCAGCCCTGTGGGGCGTGGACGGATGCATGGTACACTTGGGTTTGGTGGGGGAATAAAGGGGCTTGCTCATCACTGTTGCATTGGCTACTTGCGTGCAGCTCGGCCTCTGCGTCTCTGATTCCCTGATCCCCCCTCCCTCCCTCCCTCCTCGGCACATTATCTCTCTCGTGGCAGCAGCAGCAGAAGAGCAGAGAGCAGCATAAAAGCACGCTGCGCCGCTGCCCTGCTGTCCGTTTTAAGTGCCCCCGACAAGTAGCTGTTCCCCTGCCATTGCTCGGATTGAAGAGAATCAGATCGGCTAGGAGGGAAGAGTGGAAGAAGCTGCAGATCCTATAAAAAAATCATCCAACTGAAACCCTGAAACGAGCACAATTGATGGATAGGTAGATAATGTACATATTCAGACTATCGGATACAAGGTGACTCATCGTTTATGGATTCATGGATGTTCTTGCTCATGATGTTTTTTTTTTTTTTTTTTGCTCACGCTGAAGTAAGGCC
The DNA here is from genome assembly GCF_002575655.3 of Aegilops tauschii subsp. strangulata. Classification (NCBI taxonomy): domain Eukaryota; kingdom Viridiplantae; phylum Streptophyta; class Magnoliopsida; order Poales; family Poaceae; genus Aegilops; species Aegilops tauschii. The sequence continues at coordinate 624,219,037 of NC_053041.3, read as the reverse complement.
AACTCCAACGCACGATCTCAAACGGACGTCCGTTTTGTCTGGATTTCGTCTGTTTGAGGATGACAATGGAGCGTCGTCCGACTGTTTTCCTGGATGCGCCGGCCATGCGCTTAACGCGCGGCCTCATCGTGGCCGCATTTTGTCCGGCGGCTGAAGGCCCATATGCATTCTTTGAATTAAAATCAAACGTATAAAATAGTTTATATAGATATCCGAAATTGTCTTACAACCCAATCGAAATAAAAACAATATGAAATAGTCTTTACAACCAATCGAAATTGTCTTGCATGAAAAAAAATTGAACTGATACATCTACTAGTTGCCAATATATATGAGTCCAGATGTGCTCAACCAAGTCATCTTGGACCTGCATATGAGTATGCGAATCACACATTTCACGATGGAATTGGATGAACTGTTCAAACCTTGCCGGTTTTTGGTGCCCCGGCACAATATTTTCACCCTGGTAACCAAACCTTTGGTCGTAGATGGTGTCAGGACGCTCATCCTCCACGATCATGTTGCGCATGATCACACAATCAATCATCACCTGCCAAAGCTTCTCGGTGCTCCATGTTAGTGTTGGTGTCGAACGATACCCTATCGAGATTGAAGCACACCAAAAGCACGCTTCACATCCTGCTTAGCACTCTCTTGGTTTTGGGAAAATCTTTGTCTCTTCTCCCCTTGTGGATTTGATATTGTCTTCACAAGAGTTGACCAATGAGGATAGATAACATCAGCTAGGTAGTATCCTTTGTTGTAATGGTGGTTGTTGATCTCAAAGTTAACCTTTGGGGAGTGGCCTTCTGCAAGCCTTGCAAACAATGGAGAACGCTCGAGCACGTTAATGTCATTGTAAGAATCAACCATGCCAAAGAAAGCATGACATATCCAAAGATCTTATGATGCCACCGCGTCTAGTATGACAGTGGCATCTTTCACATGCCCCTTGTACTGTCCTTGCCAAGAAAATGAGCAGTTCTTCCACTTCCAATGCATACAATCTATGCTACCAAGGATGCCTCAAAAGCCCCTATCGACATTGATTGCCAACACCTCTGTATCAACTGCGGTTGGCTCTCTCAGGTACTCAGGGCCAAACGCTGCCACCACGGCATGGAAGAAATTGTACATTGATTTCAAACATGTGGACTCACTGATATGCATGTACTCATCCACAAGATCGCCCGGAATTTCATATGCAAGCATACTAATAGCCGCAGTGCATTTCTGGTAAGATAAGAAGCCAAGCTTGCCAAGGGTGTTCTCTTTGCACTCAAAGTACATGTCGTATGCTACCACACCCTCCCGAATACGATTGAACATATGTCTCGCCATCCTGAACCAGCGGCGGAATTGATGTGGTTTGAAGAGCGCGACATTCTCAAAGTAGTCGACATACAACATGGCCTGGCCACTCGCCCTATTGCGGTTCAAGGCCGGAGCATGGCCCGGGATTGAACAAGGCCGCGGCCTAGCAATGTGGGCGTTCACGACCAATCCAGCAACCACAAGATCTCCGTCATCCGATGATGAATCATCCGATGAACAAATGAAATTGTGGAAAACAAACCCGTCCCCACTATCCATAGTACCTTGTGAGCAAACCGTCGAACAACTTGCTGTCGTGGTGGAGACGCGGTTGCGAAGAGCACCTAGTGTTGCCCAAGTAGGCAGCAGGGCAGGGTGGCATCGACGGCCGAGGTCCGGCGGCTTTTGGAACGCCTACCATAAGGTGTTGGGGTCGATGGGCTTCGATGGTGGCCGTAACTCCCCTGGTTCCAGATGCGGGGACAACAACTACGGAAAACACCGGCAGAAAACTCCTCCGAAATGCAGGCTTGTGGCGGCTATGGCGAGTGGTGGTTGTGTTTTGGGCTGCCGGGCAAGGCAGCGGCCAGAAAGGAGGCAGCGGCGGCTATGGCGGACGGAGGTGGGGTGAAGGGAAGAGAAAATGGACGTATGTGTCCCGGACGGGCGGGCCATGGGAGGACAAGGGCACGTGTCCCGCCTGTCCGTGTGTCGTTCGTTCGACGCAAACACGGCCTAAATTTGGGTCTGGAATAGGTCGAAATCGGATAGAAAACGGAGATTTGTCCGTTTGCTCCCACGCGTTGTTTTGTCTATTTAGTTCCAAACGAACGCAGACGGGCCATTTGGCGTGGTGCGTTGGAGTTGGCCTAAGCATGCATGCATGTAATGCTTGATGTAAGTTTTGATTGGGTGAGCTGAGCTGAAACGGGATAGATCATGGAGGTGATAGTTTGGGGCCAGCGGGAAAGCGAGAAGCAGAGGGTGGTACTACGTACGTACGCAGGTGTGATTGATGAGCAGTAAAGAAGGACTCTGCGTCTGCAGCAGGTCGCCTCAAGGGAGGACACAAGCAGGCCGATGATAGATGAGAGAGAGCACAGCTCGCAAGGAAGGACCTACAAGGTACTCTTGGATTGGCCTCTTATGGAAACATTTTGCTCCCTTGCATTTGATTCCCTCCCTCTCCCTCCCCACCTGTTTCTGTTTCTGTTATGATGATGATGGATGGACGGATGGACAGCACTGCTACTGGCCGCTTGGAGATCCGGCACCATAAATCCATGCTCATCATCATCATCACCCAGCATAAATTTGTGTACCACAAGCTAGCAGTGGTACCTATGGAGAGAAGAAGTATCCATAATTTCGTATACCTACTTGTATTTTATGTACAGTTCTCTTTTTACTACAAAACCTCCTTCTTCACCTTGGTATTGATGTACTGCAACTTGCTTGGTCATCCTGGTGTAGGAGTAGGGGTTCATCGATGGAACACACTGTCTGTAGTTGAATAAATGGGTTCTGCATACAAACATGCATCTCTTTTTCTGGCCTTCTTGCTTTTCTTCCTCATCATTTTCCTTCTGAGAGCTCTTTAACTGGGGGTACACGTACATACACCTACTACCAGCCTATTGAATTTACAAGCTACCATCTGGTCAGGCCCTTCATGGCTGGACGCCTTTATTTAGCTCCAGCCTCCAGCACACCATGTTTCCAAAATAAAAGTGAAAGTGGTCTCAGAAGAGCAATGCAAATGCAAGTTGGTTAATTTTGGTGAAAAGAGGCTTGTGGTTGATTGGACAGTTTGATGTAATGTCAAGTGGTGTCCTGTCATGTCTGTAAGTCGACAGGGCAGCTAGCTAGCTGGGCCAAGCCAACTGATTGTTCTTTAATTATACTGCATGGTGCCGATTGACAGTCTTTTAGATACTAATAACATGACACCACTTGATGCCGTCAATCCTAATCATTCATTTATGGCAAGTTAAACAACTTCTTTTAGGTCTATATTAGGCTAGTTGGACATTTCATCTCCAAGCAACCTTAATTACTTGTTTTACTTTTAGTTATTTTTTTAGCTAAAAGGCGTTAGAAGGGTCTGGCTTTAAATTAATAAAGCCAACAAGGGCAGTGTTCCACACAGCGAGAGATCCAAATTACTCAACGGGCATAAAGCTAACTAAGATTATAGACCACGTCAAACTTATGGCGGTGTGCATCACTTGATGCAGAGGCGGATAATTTTCCACTCTTTAGAAAAAAGAATTAAGGAACAAGAAGCAACGACCACCAAAGAGCTCAGGGCAGGCAACTTTTTTTCGAAAAAGAGGTTAATCCCCTAGCCTCTGCATCATCATATTCTACATATCCATTTTTATTAATTATTCAGCAGAGTACAAAAAATAAAGGCATCCATGGCTGAACGATTACAAGATATAGAATTAACACCTATGACTAAGTCGACTTCTTCCACAACATCGGCTTCAAGAAGGGAAAAACATCCTCGCACCATCATCACCGCATCCGACGAGAGATAGTCTAGACAAAGATTTTCCATCCTGGTTGCTGTGACCAGCCAATGAAGACCGTCACAACAGCCCATAGACAACCCCTTCAACAAGATAATGACACAAGTTTGTCGCTGTTATGCCCTACAAATAAAGATCGGGACAATAGTTTTTACCCCGGACACGAAGCGGTGTTCCAATTATCATCTTGGAAAACAGATCGACCGATAGTCACCTCCATCTGTACTCCATGCCAGGGCTAAAAGGCACTAGCAAATTGGTGGGACACCTTCCCACCTTAGACCACCACCATGACCGTCAGATGGACGCGAACTAGGCCTAGCTCAGATGACTTGGTTACTTGTGGTTTGTGGTGGAACTAGCTAGCCCACCTGGATTCAAGTTCTAAAGTTGATACCGGTGCACAAATATCATGCATATATAGCTACCATGATTAGACATTTCCATCATGCACATGTAGCTTGCCATGCTGGTTAAGTAAGTAGTAATCAGATATCTTGCCTTCCCCTGCATAATGTAAACTAAAAAACTCCATCAGCGAAATAAACGAGGTCCTCTGATAATGAAGTTATTACACCAACCCTATTTATTCCCGTCATGGCACCCAACAGGAGTACTAATTAATCACCATCACTCCCCTAAAAGACAAGAAGACAAACGAATGCTTCCTTAATTGGCGTTCCAAGAAGTGGACTGCATGCTGATCTGCAAGCAAATCTTAGTTTTGCTTAGTTTTTTTCTGCCAGCAAATCAAACAAGCTCTTTTGGGCGAAACATGCTTAGGCCTCTCCCAATGCTCCATGGTTTACAGATGCTAAGTGTGTCACATAGGCAAAAAAAAAATATGGCAAAGCGATTAAAGAGGAGAGAGAGCATTATGGCGAACCCAGAAGGATATGATGCTAAGCGCGTGGACCTATGCAAAATGCCTACCAACCAATGCATAAAGGAGTTTAGTTGCTAAACAATTAAATAAAGCAAGCTTAGCAACAAAAGCTAAGCACCTATGCATTAAGGAAATTAGTTGCTAAGACTTATAAAGCACTTAGCACCTCACCTAAGCACCAATGCATTGGAAGAGGTCTTAGACACTTCTAGGGGGCTCTCTCCGGCAAATTTGTAGTCGGTGGCGGTCTGCTCTGCCATCGGGTTGGTCATCACTCCGATCTATGGCGGTTGCCTTGCTGCGGATTACGGTGCCACCGACCCCTTGATCCAGTGGCTGACTTTCGCGAGGAGATGCAAGCTATGGACGACGATTTGACGCAAAGGGATGGATGTACAGCAGCGGTGGTACATCGTGTGTAGCTTTTGGGGTTGGGGAAAAGTAGTGGCGACGACACATGATTGACTTTAATGGTGGTGCTTCTCGAGCACCTGGTCTCAATCTCCAGTGTGAAAGCTTAGGTTTGACTTGATTTGGTTATACCTAGCAGTGGTGATATTTTCACATCGTTACCTTGTTGAAGGCATTGCTCGGCCATGCTTAGATTGGTTCTTCAGGGTGAAAACCTAGAATCTGGCCTTGGGTGGTTGGATCCGGTGACGATGACGCTTGAGTGTCACTCCCTTTCTGAAGGCGTTGCTGCTGAAAAACTTCATTGTCTGTGTGATGTCATGAGTTTAATGGTGCGGTTATGGTATTTGTTGTAGTTTGTCGATCATGATGTGATCACTTTGCGGGTCTTTTCTTTTTTTCACCAATGCATAGATTTGGTCTTGTATTTATCTATTGAAGGTATTTATCTATTTTTTTTTACAGAGTTGATACCATTAGATCCGTTTTCTAAACTTACTTGTGATCCTATCTATGCATTGGTGAAAAAAATAGACACAAAAAAGGCTTGGGATTTTTAGATGCGAGGCAGGAGCAGTAGTGCTCCCTCAGTTGCAAAATACCTTCAATAGTATAAGGTTCTGTCAGAATAAGTCTTTAACCAACAATTACTTTATATACTTCTTGCTGACATGCATAGAGTTGATACCATTAGATCCGTTTTCTAAACTTACTTGTGATCATAATTTTGCATCACAGAAGTTATATATAATAGTGTAATTGTTAATCTGACCTTCTCCTGCATAATCTATCAACAGAAACTTGTGTCTATGCAACAAAATGGGATCATCCTGTAATGAGATTACACCAATCATACTTCTTTTATAAGGGTGGATTTTATTAATTCATAATGTCGCATCAAGAGAATACAAGCACTATCGTATACCCCAACCTCTACACGACTAGGACGGACACAGCCAACATCAGCACACATACACAAAGAAGAGAGAGAAAACCTCCAAACTCTCATTGAAGCAAACTCAAACATAATACGAATAGGAGTAATGATTAATCATCAGTTCATCACTCCCTTAAACGGCAACAAGACAAATGAATGCTCCCTCAATTGCCATGGAGATGAGATCGTCTCATGAGACTGTTGAAATTCCTCCTCGTAATCGATCACATCTAAAACAAATGAACACACACGCGCGCGCAGAAACTTATAAGGGCACGTGTTGCGCTCCTCTTTTCTATCTTTATTTTTGTTTCCTCCTCGGCATCTCCAATCAGTACTGGGTGGTGGAGCAAGGAACCACTGCATCATGCATGCATCAGTAGTCCACCACGAATGACACCTTGGTAAGTATTGCTATGGACCATTGATTGATGGGCTATATTATATTCATATGGATATGTCGGGTGATGATGATGATGTGTTTCGACGTGGTTAACGTGAAACGTGGTACGTACTGTTATGTGGGATCGACGCTCACACGCTGTCTTAAACACCTCTTTCACTGGCGGATAAGCAAGTGGAGTCGCAGGCAGCTGCTCCTACGTACGGTGTTCGAAGTGAATGCGTGCACTGGTGCAATCTATGCATACGGTTTAAACTCCTTTTCGTTTACACAATTTTGAACTGTTGTCTTGCAAAGATATGTGATAAGGGAGGTTCATCGGACACGACCCTGATTAATCGTCGGCAATAGCTCCTTAGATCACACACGATAAGCGCAAAAGTTCACATGTGCGATCGGGAGAGCCATCGCAAACAATCGGGCATTTGTATTAGTATTCCATCCGCTTCTTTTTAGTTTGCATATAATATTTGATCAAAGTTAAACTTTTTAAAGTTTAACTAGCTTTGTAGGAAAAGATATCAACATTCACAGTATGGAATCAATATTAGTAGATGTATGATAAAATTAATTTTCATAGCATATAACTTTAGTATTGGAGATGTCGATGTTTTTTTCTATAAAGGTAGTCAAACTTTACAAGACTTGACTTTGATCAAATCTTATATGCAGACTAAAAAGTAACGTAGGGAGAACTATGCAACACACACGATGCGTCCCAAAAAATCGTGTGAGATGGGGTATCAATCACACGCGCCTTTCCTGATGGAAATGTTTGCGGCCTGGCAGTGTATCGCAAACTGTTGGTTAGGACGATATCGTGTGTGGTGGTTTATTAATCCCACACACTCTTCTTGTGTATTGTTAGTGGTCATCGCCCATGCTACTTATTATGTAACCGGGTGCAATGCAATGACCCAATTAGCAAGTTATTAGTCTTATATATTAATCCCTATAATAAGCAAATTCAAATTTTATATCAGACAAATGTTTAGCACAATTTCATATCCGACACACAATATGTTTCATATCCATCTAATGGGCACAAGGATTTTATAATTGACATCACAGTACCCCAGATAGCTAGTTCATCACAGCACAGAACACCATTTAGCTAGTCCATCACACCATGGTACATAGACATCAATTTTCACACATAACATGTAAAATCTTTGAAAAGTAGCATCATAGACGGTAAACAGATGAATCTCATTTGAAAAACTGCTGAACCGGCGCGCAATTTGGCCAGCGCAATTGCCTTGGTATTGATGAACTACAACTTCCTTGCATGGAGCCTGCTTGGTCATTCTGGTGTAGCCGTGTAGTAGTACTGGAGTAGTAGGGTTCATCGATCGAACACACTGTCTGTTGATGAATAAATGGGTTCTCTTTTGTGCATACATACATGCATACCCACCTCTTTTTCTGGTCTTGCTTTTCTTCCTCATCATCTTCCTTCTGAGAGCTCTTTGGCTTTCGGAAGGAACATAACTCTGGGGGTACCAGTGGTCAATTTAATTCACAAACTGACATCTGGGCGTGCCTTCATGGCTGGGCGCCTTTATTTAGTTCCAGGACAGCGTTTGCAAAACAAAATGTGGTCTCAGAAGATCAATGCAGATGCAAGTACTAATTTTTACTGAAAAGACGTTTGTGGTTGATTGGACAGTTTGATGTAATGTCAAGTGGTGCCCTGTCCTGTATGTAAGTCGACAGGGCCAAGCCAACTGCATGTTCTTTACATGCTACCGATTGACAGTCTTTTAGATACTAACATGGCACCCTTAGATGCTGTCAATCCTAATCAGTTTTTATGGCAAGTTGAACAACGTTTGTTTTTAGGTCTGTATTATTAGTTGGACGTTTCATCTCCAAGCAATCTTGAATTCTTTATTACTGCTCGTCTTAGTACTACTTCTGTTTTCTGCCGGCAAATTAAGCAAGCCCTTTTGGGCAAAGCATGCTTGGACATTTCCATCATGCATATGTAACTTAATGGCCATGCTGGTTGAGTGGGAAGTAACCAAATATCTTACCTCCCCTGCATAATGAAAAACAAAACTCTGTCAGCAAAATAAAATGATGTCCTCTACATAATTAAATTACACCAACCATATTTATTCCCATCATGGTACCAACACGAGTACAAATTAATCATCACTCCCCTAGCTAAAAGACAAGAGAGAACAAAACAATGCTTCCTTAATTGGCATTGCAACAAGTGGCCGGCTGATTTGCAGGCAAATGTACCTACTCCGTTGTAAAATATCTTTCATATTAGGTTTCGTTAGGAAAGTCTTTGACCAACAATTACGATAATAGTACTCCCTTCCTTTCATCAAGTTCACATATAAAAAAATCAGCCGGCAAACTTTACAAATTTGATGATCATATTATTTTCATTATAAATTTAATCAAACTTTACAAAGTTTGACTTAAGACAAAGCTAAATGAGAAGTATTAAAAAAAAGGAGGAGCATCTACTTTATTTATTTTTAGGGTAAGGAGTATGTACTTTATGCGGCATACAGTTGATGTCACTAGTCACTAGATCCGCGCGCATATCAAAGTACTAGTGTTCATAATTTTCTATCACAAAAGTTGCATCGTAATAGTGTAATTGTTGTCCGGAGGATCTGACCTTGCCCCTGACGATCTACAAAAAAGAACCCTTTGTCTGCGCAATCAAATTGGAGTCCTCTGATAACTAAATTATTGCACCAACCATCATCATAGTACCAACAGGAGTAGTAATTAATCATCGCTCCCCTAGCCAAAACACAAGAAGACAACAGAATATCTCCTTAATTGGCAATGGACATGAGATGTGACATGAGATCGCCCCATGCACGAAACTCTCCAATCAGTGCATTGAAGCCAAAAGGGAAGAACATCTAGTATTTCAAACCACTCTCGATTACTAGCACCGCACAAACCTTGGTAAGTATTGGCATGGCCTGAAGTTAATCCGGAAGGGGCTGTTTGGAGTTTCACCGGAAGGAAACGGCCGGATGCATGGGATTAGTTCCGGCAAACCTTAGCTAGGGACCATGGTTTGATGGCTATATATATGGATGTGTCGGGCGATGTGTTTCGACGTGGTTAACGTCGGACGTACGTACAGTACGTACGGACTATTACTACGTGGGATCGGCACACATACACACACACGTCGTAATAAACACCTCTTTCACCGGCGGATCAGCAAGTGGCGCGGCCAAGTGAATGCATGCAGGGCAGGACGACAGTCGCTGGTCGCTAGTCTGTCAGTGTGGTGTTGGCTCAGCACAGGAAACCTATATATGAGCAAAGAACACCCACCCACCTACGGGTTGATCCCATGGATGTGCTTTGCTTAATTAGTTGCTCATTGCTCTCTCCCCGAGCTTCTCGTTCCAGAAACTTGGATGTCGGCACGGCCTTTTAAATATGACTTTTTGACCAATTTTTCATTTGAAGAAACAACAATAAAAAACGTATTCCCTCCGTAAACAAATATAAGAGCGTTTAGGTGAGGGGAACTTTTGGTCTATGGGGACATATGCACCCTATATGGGAAAAAATTAGTAATTCAACAAAAAGTCAAAAATTCCTGAAAATATTTTTGAAATAAACTTGACCTTCTATTGTACTCGTGAAAAATAAAATCCACAAAAAAATATCATTTTGACTTCTTTTCAAAAAAGACAAATTTTTGGCTAAAATAGTGTGAATAGTGACCTATAATAGCAAATAAATTTTGTCTTTTTTGCTGTGAGGTCAACTTTTTTTTCGTCGACATTTATATATCAGTGCAAAAGTAAGTCAAGTGTTCTGTCAAAATAGTTCTTACCTATTTTCACTTTTTATTAAAATATTAAAAAAAATCCCCATATAGGGTGCATATACAACCAGGAACCAAAGTGTATTTCCCAGTGTTTAGGTCACTACTTTAGTGATCTAATGCCAGGGCCGTACCCTAGAAATCTACTTTAGTGATCTAATGGACTAATGCTCTTATATTTCTTTAGAGAGAAAGTACTACACATGTATATGTGCACGCACCACTACCCACATGACAAACCTATGGTTTATTCCCTGTTTTTGTTTGTCATGATACATCCTTAAAATCAGGGACGGAGCTGGCATGTAGGCATTGGGGTCAATTGACCCCAATGAAATTACCAAATCCTTCATTAATTTAGTACTAATCACTGTTGATTTATAGAAGATGACCCCATTGCCATGGATATGACCCCATCAAGCTCTTTTTCTAGCTTCGTCCCTGCTTAAAATCTAAAAAATCTCCCAGTGGGCAAAGGAGACCCCTAAGCATGGGTGCATCGGAGGTGCTGGAGCACCCGATATTCTCCTTGGATCGGGCATCTGACATTTGTATGATATGAACTCGCAGCTACTAAGTACAATGATAATTCTGCTGTTTTGAACATACAACATTCTAGAAACTAGAAAGCATGCAATCCATTTTTCTAACCGTGACATATATACAAGGTTATTGCTTGATAATCGAGGGGAGATAACATCACTCGATTTATCATGGTTATAAGTATGTGATTCTTTTTTTTTGTTGGAGGTGGGATGGGCAGGGGTATTGAACAAATGACTTGCGGAGCAAACTATTTGAGAAAGCGCGATTTTAGGAAGGACGGTTGAGGATGAAATGGGATGTGAGGAGGAAACAAGGTGACATTGAAAGATCATTGCAATGGTGCCTCACATACAGTGGGCGGCCAATGATTACGTTCAATGCTCAGATCTAACTAGCACAACAGCTTAGGGTGGGATGGAGCAGTGTGGCGGTGAAGTAGGAGAAAGGAGGGGTTCGTGGTGCGGCGTCTAGGATGAGATGATAAGGATGGGGTGGAGAGGCATTCGCGCTAGTGAGTCGTTGAAGCCCTATTCTAAATGTATATATATTTTTCTACTAGCAAGTTCAAAGTTGCATCTCAAAGAGCATATCCATGTCTAAAATGGACAAGTACCTCTAGTGGAGTGAGCAACAGCTTACTACCTGATGCGCAAAATTGTTAAATATATACTAGCACCTAATCGCTCGCTCTAATCCAGCTTATAAGGTGCACCTATTTTTCAAGATTTAACTTTAACCATCAATTTGACTTCAAAACTATAACGTCTGACAATGGCGGATCCAACACTGGAGCAAGTTGGGCGTCCGCCTCGGGTCAGCGGTGGCGGAACACCACCTCCTCCCCCCTAGCTAGCTTCCTCCGCAAGCAGAAGATAGCCATTGGCGAGGAGTTTTAATGGGGGCGGCACCTAGTTTTTTCTTTCTTTGAGGAAAACACGACGGGATACGACATGAGGGAAAAAGAGTTTGGGTTTTTGTCTGCACTGGCTTGCGTTTGCCGACCCAATTTCTATCGCACAAACTGCCGATCAATGTCCCTCAAACGAAAAAGAGGCTCTAATCGATCCAATCATAGTTGTTGCTAAGAATATGATTGTCTCAATGAAAATTCTATTACAAAAGTTGAGAGATGATAGATGGGAGCTTTTGTGCTACAAGAAATATTCTAGTGCCCAATATGGATGGCAACATTCAGCTAGAGGTTACCCAAGAAGCTCATGCAAAATGGTTACTTGCTTCCATCATTACAAGGTAATTAACCATATTCAGTGAGGTGTTGGATGGAAGCATAGTTGAGACCAATAATCGATTTAGTGAAACTTCCACGCAGTTGTCAAAGTGCATTGCTTGCTTTGATCTTAGAGACTCATTGAGAAATATCGATCATGATAAGATAGTTGAGCTTGCATATACTCTATTGATTTATCTTCACAAGAGCATAATCTCTTGGCTGATCAACTCAACATTTATATTGACGTTATGAAAAGAGCCCTGAATTCTTGGCTTGTGACTGTTTGAGTTGTCTTGTTCTCAAGTTGGTGCAAACTAGACAACATTTGGCGTTTTCATTGATTTATCGCCTCATTACACCTGCGTTGATATTGCCAGTGGCAAAAACGCCAGTTGATGGGTTTTTCGGCCATAAATGAACATTATAGAGACAGATCTTTGTAATAAGATGGGTGATGATTGGCTCAATGATCTTATGGTTTGCTTTGTTGAGCGTGAGATATTTGCAAAATCAATGACAAGCAGATTGTGTTACATTTCCATACTTTGTAGGAGTGTCGAGGCCATCTACGTCGACCACCTCATGTTATTTCTACACCTACATCTTAAAGGTATTACTCCCATCTTATCAAAAGCTACAACACACCTTTGGTGTCAGTCGGTAGATTAATTGACAAATTTGGGCCGATGACCTTTTTTCGGATGACCAGCACTATTACTGCGTCAGTGTGATTTATGGAATCGAAGTGTTCCATTTCAAAAAAGAAAACTACAACACGCTTATCACACTTCTGCAAAAAAAAATGGATTCATAATTTTTAGCTTCACATGTTGTAGGTGTCATTTGGTATCGTGGGGTTGTATTGTGGCATTAAATGCGCATTTCAAGTAGCAAGACTCTATGTTAGTAATTCTGAAGACATTTTTATGCTTTTCATATATATTTTTTATGCTTTATCTTGTTTTCACTAATTGAATTCCATGAGTTTTACTTCTGTAGACTTGCATTTGTACAAAAGAAAACGGCCTTAAATGTTCATCAATTTTTTAATTAGCCACTGTTGCCTGAAGGCGTGTATCAGATACGAATTCAATAGTATAATGTTCATGACCTATAATACCCATTTCATCGGTTAAGAGCACAAGCTTGTAAAGTGGAACTAAGGGGGAGGACGGAAAATAGCCACACGAAAAAAGGAACAAAGTGGGAAAAAGAAATCCACCAAAGATGCGCAAGTTTTCTAGGTGCGTGCAAAATTTCATGGCGATTTGGCATAGGACAATCGGCGTTTTTGAGAAAGGTCTCTTTCTTTTGTGGAGCAATGGTTTTGTTTTTCTCTGTTCTGAACTCCTCCAATGTCGAACCATCATGAGATTTTGCAGGCCCTTAGAAAACGTGTTCATCTTCGATGCTCGAAAAATTCAGAGTTGCTTTCTTTTTTGCTATTTTTTCGATTTTACTGCTCACCCGGGGAGCATTGTGCTCGTGACAGTTGTGGATACCGAACCGAGGGAGTATACTACATGAAAGAAGGAAAATGACTCATGGGGGATGGTTAGGTGGATAGAGGAAGAGATCCATGAAAAGAAGAGGCGTGGCATGAAGTGAAGTGATAGCCCTGCTCAGAAATCTTTTCCTTCCCTCCCCTTTCCTCTGGCGGGCAGACACGCAGAGGCAGGCCGCTCTGCTGCCGCTGTGCTCTGATCCCGGCCTCCGCCATCTGCATCGGCATCGGCATCAGCAGCTGCCCAAACACGAACCCTGCAGATTCTTTATCACAGCCACAGCGCAACCAGCTGCTCACACACACACACAGATAGAGGAAGAGAGCGGAGTGGACGTGACAGAGAGCTGCCACCAGCTACTGCTCTGCTTCTGCTTGGTATATACTCCATCACGTCGAAGCCATCGGCCGATCGGAGCCAAGGACGCGCGCGCAGAGCCGTGGATACATGCACCCGGCCATGGCGGCGGCGGCGGCGGCATTCTTCCACGGAGGAGACGAGGAGGAGGCGGGCGTGGTGGTGGCGGGTGGCGCTGGAGTTGGAAGGAGGGCGGTCTTCGGCGGTGGCGGCGGCTTCAATGCGGCGCGGCCGGCGTTCGTCACCCAGCAGCTCTTCCCGACGACGGCGGCGGCCTCCTTGGCGGTGACGGGGACGGCGACGCAGCAGCAGGCGATGGCCGCGGTCCCGGAGCTCGCATGGGGCGGGGCGGCTGCGCACTGGGCCCGGCCGCCGTCGAGGACCAAGAGCCGGCGCGGGCCGCGGTCCCGGAGCTCGCAGTACCGCGGCGTCACCTTCTACCGCCGCACCGGCCGCTGGGAGTCCCACATCTGGTATGTCAGCCGTCACCCTCCCTGCCTCCCCTCCCCTTCCAGTCCATGGCGACAGCAAAGCTTCCAAGATCATTACGCAAACCATCTTCCCTTGATCTTGCCCTCATCTCCATCTCTCGTCTGTGTTTCTTGGATCTGCAGGGACTGCGGGAAGCAGGTGTACCTGGGTGAGTCCCAGCTTTCTCCTTGCGTGAGAGCTCATTCTTCACTGATTCCTCCCCGATGCTCTGCTCATGACTCTGTTCTTGTTTCTCTTTTCACTTCCATTTTTACCAGGAGGATTCGACACAGCACAAGCTGCTGCAAGGTCAGCAAAACCCCAGAAAAATGGTCGATAATAATATGCACATTGTCTTTTGCTTTGAAAAAATAAGAGCCGGGAGAGAACACATTTGTGCAGAATGAAACCTGAGGAACATGAGCTTGTCTGAGTTTCAGGGCGTACGACCAGGCGGCGATCAAGTTCCGCGGCGTGGAGGCGGACATCAACTTCGTGCTGGACGACTACAAGGAGGACATCGGCAAGGTGACAACGAGCACACAGGAGCTCTCTCTCCGCCCCTGTCCATCTGCTGCATCTTCCTCGTCGGCGATGTCTGCTCTGTTTCTGACGACGACAGCATGTTGTTGATGTTGCTGGCTGCCATGGCAGATGAGCGTGTTGAGCAAGGAGGAGCTGGTGCAGGTGCTGCGGCGGCAGGGCGCCGGGTTCGTGAGGGGCAGCTCCCGGTTCCGCGGCGTCACCCTGCACAAGTGCGGCAAGTGGGAGGCAAGGATCGGCCAGCTCATGGGCAAGAAGTGAGCAATCTACCTTCTCTTCATATGATTCGTCAGAGCATAATGTGTTTGAGCTTGTCAGTTCCCCACAGATTTGAATGAACATGAAAAGATTTAACTGATCTAGTTCTGATCATTCCAGGTTCGTGTACCTTGGCTTGTATGACACAGAGATGGATGCTGCAAAGTATGCATACATATATGCAATCTCCTTCCAGTTTCTGCACTGATGCTCATTCTGTTTCTGTGCCATGGATGATCTTATCTGCTGTTTGTTTGCTTGCTGATGATTTGCCGTCCTGTGCTGTGTCATTGATTGGATGATCAGGGCGTACGACAAGGCGGCGCTCGACTGCAGCGGCGAGGAGGCGGTGACCAACTTCGAGCCCAAGGCAGCGGTGACGTGCGACAGCAACCTCGGCCTGCAAGGTGAGCTCCATGACTGACGACAACAAACTCATTTTTGTTGCAGACTTGGGATGTTCTGAAAATGGGAATTGTGGTTGTAGCTTGGGACGGCGAGCCTGATCTCGAGCTCAGCCTGGGCTGCTCCGGCGGCGGCGATCCCTCCATGGTCACTGGCGGCAAAACCCTCCACACCGCAGCCACGCCGGGCAGCCGGAGGACGAGCCTGACGGTATGCCTAGGACACACTGAATTCTGTTTAACTTGCACATGACTGAATAGCTTCTGGCACTGACACTGAAACTGAAACTGCTCATTCGGTGCTGTCGGCGTCAGTTTGAGATGCCGGAGGAGGAGGAGGCGGCGGCTCCGTGGCGCCCCGGCAGGAACAGGAGCATCTGGATGAGGCCATCGCCGACGTCGATAACACCGGCGCTGAGGTGCCCGGACGGCGATCACCGCCCCACCATCCCGCGCAGCAGCATGCTCCAGATGGTATGTGATACAGTAGTAAACCTGTGACCAATGATCGCCTGACTGAAACCACACACTGACCAGCCCAGAGCATCATGTCTCGTGACCGTTGAACAGGGCCAGATCGGCGGAGCCGGCAGAGCAGAGCCACACATGCTCGGGTGGCCCACCGGCGCCGGCGTCGATCGTTGGCAGCCGTACGCCGCCGAGGCAGCAGCAGCAGCATCATCAGGATTCCCGCCGGCGCCGGGGCTGGGAGGCGTCCAGCGGCAGAACCACCACAGGCCGGGCAGCAGGGAGCAGCTGTGGCGCTGAGCAGCCACCGAACTGCACCATTCCAGCGTCGGCGTAACATGTTTTGGGAAGAAGGAACCGCCGTCACCCTCCGGCGCGGCGCCGCCCTTTTTGTCAGGTTAGCAGGCCGACGCGCCGCCATCATCGCCTGCCAACCCCGGTGTGCATGGCCGGTCCGATCCCGGTGGCGCTTAGCCATAGTATTTCGTAGAGAAAGCGACGAACGCTGTAGCTCCAAGAACCTTGTAGTGATATGTCCAGCAGATCTTGTCACAACCTGATGATGCCTTCAGTAGAAATTTCAATCTGGATGATGATGATGACAGGCCATGATGATGATGATGATGATGGATCTTGTTGAATGAATCTGGTTACTTTTGGGATGCATGAGCTTCCCAGAATCATCATCAGTTGCTGCACTGTTTCCTACAGATTTTCATGTGGAGCTCTGGCACTTGGCTTCACAGGCATGTGTTGTGTGACCTGACAAAACACATCAGGATCAACAAGACTCACTCAACACCATAAAAAATGATGAACGAATCCATACTATACCAGTATATATACCGGCAAACAAGAAAATATAAGGATGAAGAAAGTGCAGCATCAGCACAGCCACAGCATATACACATGGGAGCAAAAGAAACACATCGCGATGTAGGTGCAGAAAGAACTGGAACAGGTGATAAAAGGGGTAAAAAGACATGTATGGTTCACCACAGCTTGCACAACCAACACCAGGGTTCATCCAAGTCCCAGTAAGTGCCATTTGATTCAGGGGTCACATACATAATTCAATCATTCCATGGAACAACCAGCACCTGCCTGAGCAACACATTTACTCTTCTTATATATTCCCTCGGTCTAGTCTAGCAGGGCAAGCATAAGTTAACGGCATTATTATTAAATCACCATCATCGTCACGGCTAAACCAACAGCGGTATGTAACCTAGCACTGTATAACCAAAAAGGAACACTAATCTGCAAGCAGGAAGTTTGCATAATAGGCGCCAACTTCTAACTTGTTCTTCTTCATTCACACCGCCACCACCACCAGCAGCAGCAGCACAGATGTACCCCGGAAGCTCATATGGGAGCGGCGCAGGTGGTCCTGAAGTGGCCCGTCTGGTTGCAGCGGCTGCAGTGCACGACCCGCTTGACCCGGCCCAGGTCCTCCGCACGGACCCTCGTCTTCCTCGGCCGCCCGGGGGGCCGAAGCGACTTTGGCGGGTTGATGATCACCTCCAGCCTGTCCTCGGCGGGCTGGCCCTCATTCCAGAGGGTCTTGTCCGGGATCGGGTGTATGGTCTGCGAGTAGGTCTTGCGGTACGTCGCGACCGTGAAGCAGCTCTCCGTGTAGCGGTGCACGTTCTGCCTGCACGAGAGCAGCGCCGCCACGCCGTGGGAGCACGGCGCGCCGTACAGCTGCCACCCGCGGCACAGGCAGCACCTGTTGCGGATGTCCACCACGTTGGTCCCCTCGTGGGGCGAGATGACCTCGAACTCCGCCTCGTTGGCGCGGGCCACCTGGAAGCCCCGCGCGCGCTCGATGGCCTCCTGCACGCGGCGCTCGGCCGTGGGCACGAGGATGGTTGCCCACTGCATGCTCGCTTCACGCCGCTCGTTGAACCACGTCATGAGCTGCCGACGGAGGACCTCCATCATCTGATTTATGGGAAGGACAGACGCGTCCAGTATCCAAGAATTCATCGACTCCATGATATTTGCTGTCAGGTGACCATACCGTATCCCCTCAAAGTAAGCGGTGGCCCAGAGGCGAGGAGGCAGGCGCCTGATCCAACAAACAGCCTCTTGTGATGTGTCCTCTATCTCTAGCAGTTTGGTTTCGAACTCTATCACAGTCAGCGCATTGGCAGCCTCCCAGAGAAGGTTGACAAGCACTGAATTGCTGAACTCTTTCCGGAAAGTTTCACTGACATGGCGCATACAGAACCCATGGAATGCAGTTGGGAAGTTGAAATCGACTCCATCAACAATACCCTTGCGCCTGTCTGACAAAATTGTGAGCCTTGGCATGTTCTCTGTGTTCTTCTCCAGCAACTCGTGCAGCTCAGACAAAAACCATATCCAATTCTCATCTGTCTCCTCATCAACCACGCCAAACGCCAGAGGAAACAGAGCACCATCACCATCAAAAGCAGAGGCAAGAAACAAGGTACCAAGATACTTGTTTTTCAGAGTAGTCCTATCAAGACCAATGAGCGGACGGCATGCATTTACAAAACCATATATCGACGCATAGAACGATATGAAGAGTCGCCGGAAGCAGTTGTCATCTGGGTTCCCATAGACCCTAGCGATACTTCCTGGGTTTGTTCTTTCCACTTGCCTACAGTACCCAGGCAGGATTCGGTATCCTTCTTCAAAAGACCCTCGAACTGCTGCCATGATCCGTTCTTTCCCTCTCCAGGCTTGCTTGTATGATAGTGTGATCCCATGTGACTTGTGGATTTCTTCCAGAATTTCCTTAGGCTTGCAGTGTGGGTTCTCCCGCAGCCTCTCTTCGACAGTACTTGCAACCCACTGAACAGATGCCTGCTGGTGGCCAAGATGGTTTATCCCCACACAAGTATGTTTGTCAAGTATAGTTCTGATGGAGAAAGTGGGCACTCCAGGAAGCTTTGCAGCATGGATGCGCCACGGGCAGCCCTCAGCAGCGCACTTAGCAGTGAACCGCGTCTTGTCAGACTTGACCGTCTGGATCTCAAAGTGGCAGGCAATGGCAGTGTTGCGGATAGCCCTGCGGCAGCTCATGACATCCGGGAACTCCTGCCCCACGACGAGCTGAAACTCGGTGCTCACAACCATCATCCGCGACTGCACGACAGGGGCGACGGCAAGAGGGCCCTGCGAGTAGTCATCTCCAGGCTCGAGGGCGAGGTCGTGGGCTTGCTCGAGCGAGAGATGATCAAGATTATCGTCCTCGCCGAGGGGATGAGGCTCGGTGAGCGCCAAATCGCCGAGATCATGGTGGTCTTCCCCGTCGTCCATCGACTCGTCCTCATGCCCTTGCCCCAGAGCAAGATCACTGGTGTGGCCATGGTGGTGGTCGTGCCTGAGGACGAGCTGGCCGTCGTGGTGGTGGCCGAGGACGAGGTCATGATCATGCTCGTGGTCGTGCGACTGGCCGAGAACAAGATCGTGGTCGTGCGGATGGCCTAGGCCGAGGTCGTGGCTGTGGCCCAGGCCGAGCACATGATGATGGTGATGGTGATGATGATCCTGCCCGAAGTCGTGGTGGCTCTGCCCCAGCGCCAGCTCCGCGGCGTCCTGCCCGTGCCCAAGAACCAGCTCGTGGTTGGCCATCATCAATCTTCACCAGGGGGACTCCGCAGCTGGTCAAACAAACAATCAAATCAGCAACGCACGCGCAATCAATCAATCAAATTGCAGCAGGACACTCGAAATCCGCCGTCTTTCCCCCCAATTCGGCAATCGGACCCGCAGACGAACAGATGAACGGAAACAGGGGGACGGATCTAGATTCTAGACGGCGCGCGCACGGAAATCGCGAGCGTCAGTGGGAATTTCTCTCTCTTTTTCGGATCGTCGGGTCGGCGGGACTTAACCAATCGATGGACGGGAGCAAGCTCGTACCTTGAGACCCAGTCAATGGCGGCCAAGGGTTGCGGGCGGGGCGGAGGCGGCAGGGCCGCGATGCCGTCGCGACGGGGGAGGGCGGGGGCGGCGATTGCGGCGACGCGCGCGCGCGTGGGGGGCGGGCGGGCGGAGTGAGGCGTCGGGAGCTGTAGGGCACGCGCGGCCGCCCCGGGCCGGGTCGGGTCGGGACAGGGCCGCCTCGCCTTGCGACGAGGGCGGGGGAGAGGAACGGCGATGGACGGCGGTGACGGCGCGCGTGAGGGGCGGATGGGATGACGGTGGAGGGGGAGGGGGGTTGGGGCGTCGGCGGTGGGCGGTGGGCGGCGGCGGCCGGCGGCAGTAGGGCACGCGCGTCGGGATTCAGAGGGTTGGGTGGTGGTCAGGGCTCAGGCGAGGGAGGAAGAGGAAAGGAAGGCTGAGCTGAGCCTGAGCTGGGAACTGGTTTGGACCCACCTGACAGACAAAATTTCCACCTAATCGCAGGGAACTTTGGGGCAAATATAACCGCTTACCTGTAAAACAGTTGACAATGTTTAGTATGTTTTTTCTAACATCTGGGCACACCTGCACACGTGGCATAATGACACTTGGCTGCTGATGTGGAGGGACAAGACTCGGCCTCGAAATCACAAACAAAGGACGCTCCAATCCATCAGTGGCGGGCGACCGCCGTCCTCCTCACGTACAAGCTTCGGGGGTGAGGAACTCCAAGTACATGGGCACTATCAAGTCCGTCCTCAAGCGTGAGCACCCTCTTTTTTTTTGCGGGGTAAGCGTGAGCACCCTCGCGATGGTACATCTCCAAATATGAGGGCATCATGTTAGCGTTGGTGTCCTGGTCAGTGTCCATGGCACCTTAACCATGTTGGTCGCAAACTTTCTGTTGGCCCATGATCTACTTTACTATAGTCACACAGCTCTACTTACGGGGTGGATGACACGTAGAAGTCAATGTCAACTACCCGCACATGAACTGTTTGGAATCTTCGAAAAAACATACCTTGGAAGTAATGGACGATCTCTTTTGAGAGGTCATGCGAAACTATTACCTCGAATATTTGTTTTGTTGCTCGATGGATTTTGTCAAGTTAGGTTTGTCGCCGGAAGGGTTCAATATAAGGCTTCACGTCTTTCTTTCCTCTTTTCCAAGGTGAGTAGGACAAAGTCTTCTTCCCCTCGATCTCCGTCGGTAAATCTGTGGACTCACTTCCCCTCTGCCTTTCACTCTAGTGGCCGTTGGTGGGGAGGAACCTCTTGATGCCCCGGCCCTAGGTACTAGAGATGTTAGATTTTTAGTCTTCACGAGGACAGTGCTCAGGTGAATGGTGGCACTTCTTCTTCGTGGCAGTCTTTCGAGCTTCAATCCTCCTCAAGTTTGTTTGTCGAGACGAATTAGATGGAGCTCTGGCATAGTTTTTGCTTGCTCATTGGGCTAGCAAGGCCAGGGTTTCTCGTAATGCGTACGCGACAACTAGATTTAGTGTGAGGTTATTCAGCTCGATTCAAGGTTTCAACAACGAAGACTACGCTCTGGAGCGCTGGTCCTTACAGGGACGTGACGAAGAATTCCCGGCTTCCATCGACAATGCTAGGTCCGCTTTGGTATGGGAGCGCTGACAACATCGCGTTGGTGGCTCAGAGGGTTGGGTGGTGGTCAAGGGCTCAGGCGAGGGAGGAAGAGGAAAGGAAGGCTGAGCTGATCCTGAGCTGGGAACTGGTTTGGACCCACCTGAGAGATAAAATTTCCACCTAATCGCAGGGAACATTTGGGCAAGTATAATCGCTTACCTCTAAAACAGTTGACAATGTTCTATTTTTTATTCTTTTACATCTGGGCCACCTGCACACGTGGCGCATTGACACCTGGCTGCTGATGTGGAGAGGCCGGACTCGGCCTCGAAACCGCAGATAAAGGGTGCCTCATAATCCGCCGTCCTGCTTCTCGTGTATAAGCTTCGGGGGTGAGGAAAACATCGGCACTATCAAGTATGTCCTCGAGCGCCGAGTACCCTTGCTATGGTACATCTCCAAACATGAGGGCATCATGTTAGCATTGGTGTCATGGCCAGTGTCCACGACACCTTGACCATGGTGGCCACACGCTTTCTTCTGTGGGCCCATGGTCCGGTTCAATGTAGTCACACAACTCTAATCACGGGTGGATGATATGTAGAAGTCAATGTCAACTGCCCGCAAATGAACTGTTTGGGCTCTTTGAAAAAACTTACCTTGGAAGTAATGGACGATCTCTTTTAAGAGGCCATGCGAAACTATTTCCTTGAATATTTGTTTTGTTGCTTGATGACTTTTGTCAGGTTAGGTTTGTTGCTAGAAGGATTCGAGATAAGGCTCCACATCTTTCTTTCCTCTTTTCCAAGGTGACCAGGACAAAGTCTTCTTCCCCTCGATCTCCGTCGGTAAGTCTGTGGATTCGCTTCCTCTCTACCTGTCACTCTGCTGGCCGTTGGTGGGGAGAAAACTCTTGCTGCCTCGGCCCTAGCTAGTAGAGATCTTAGAGTTTTAGTCTTCGCGAGGACAGTGCTCAGGCGAAATGGTGGCACTTCTTCTTCGTGTCGGTCTTTCGAGCTTCAATCCTCCTCAAATTTGTCTGTCGAGACGAATTAGATGGAGCTCCGGCATATTTTTTGCCAGCTCCTTGGGCTAGCGAGGCCAGGGTTTCTCGCAGTGCGTACACGACAACTAGATTTAGTGTGAGGTTATTCAGCTCGATTCAAGGTTTCAACAATGAAGACTACGCTCTAGAGCGTTGGTCCTTACAGGGACGTGACCAAGAATTCCCGGCTTCCAACGACAATGCTAGGTCCGCTTTGGTATGGGAGCGGTGACAACATCACGTCGGCGGCTCGTTCTGGTGGCGACAGTGGTCGTTTGGTGTTAGCATGGAGGGAGGGGCCGGTTCTGGTCGCTCCGCACCTGCACATGTGGCAGAATGACACCTGGCTCCTGACATGGAGGGAGGGGATGGCCCCGCCTCCATCTATGGTAGTGGCAGAACGTCGAAGCCCATCGATTGCCGCCTCATTCTCGGTGGCATGACGTCGAGAGAAATCGCCTCCCGTGAGTTTCAGTACGAGAACTTCAGTACATCGACACTACCAAGTCAGCCGTGGGTGTCTTGCTACCGTATTGAGCGATACATCTCCAAACATAACGACCTCATGTTTGCGGTGTTGTCTAGGGCTGGCGCCTTGTTGCCACGATGCTTGCTAGTGCGGACGCACTTATGAGTCACATGATCCGCCTCAACATCGTCGCTTGGCTTTACTTGGCGGTGGAAAACACTTGTGAAAATTGTGTGAACTGCCAGCAAGTGAGCTCTTGGGCCTTATGAGAAGAAAAAAAAACTTACCTCAAAAGTAATGGGTAACTGTCTTTGATGTACCCTACAATTTTTTTGTCTTGGATGTATAATCATGCGAGATCAAATACCTCAAGCATTGTTTGTTCATCGGTAGTTACTATTTTGAGCTCTTCTTTCACTAGCTTAGACATGTCTCGGAGAGGGTTTTGAGATAGATCAAGTTTGGTCGTAAAGTGAGTAAGATTTTTTTAACACATGGCATTTAAACAATAATTGCTAGAGATAACAATAAGAAATAGTCCATTGCATAACATGTTTGTTTGTGGGAGACATTTCTTCTAATAGTACCTAATTACTTTTATTCATGATATTGTGGGTGTTAGCATACTTTTTTTTCCTTGATTATTTTTGGATGGACAAATTCTTTTGGCTTGGGCCTGGTGCACATTTTGAGTCCTCCCCCTTCGTTGTCGGCCTAGGTGCTTTGTTCATCTCAATTTTGGTTTTTTTGTGCACTCACACCTTGGAAATCTAACTTGTCATCTCTCCAAACAGACAAGACAAATGATATAAGATATTCAAACTATGTTTTGTATAGGAACTATATTTCGTAGGGAATGCATATCATCATGGCTTTAGGTACATTGTTCACCTTCAAAAAAAATAACTGCCCCCTCCTTCAATTCAAAACTTGAGTGGAGCCAAAAGCAATTGCATGTCGTCAATAGCGACATGCAGAGGTGAGATTTGCACATGGCACGTGTGAACAACTATTGTTGTGCAGTGTCACCCCGATATATAGTGACATCATCTTTGTGCTCTGCGTCGGCCTTCATGATACGTCTCCAACGTATCTATAATTTATGAAGTATTCATGCTATTATATTATCCATCTTGGATGTTTAATGGGCCTTACTATGCACTTTTATATTATTTTTGGGACTAACCTATTAACCCAGAGCCCAGTGCCAGTTTCTGTTTTTTCCCTTCACTACAAAAAAAATACACTTCCGTGATGATACGTGTTTGTCACAGTAGGTCGCGTTTTTTGTCATGCATGTACATCCATGACAAATTTATGACAGAATCAAGATAGTCATACATGTGCTGTCGTAGAAGTGTTCCATGACATTACCAAAATTATCATCACGGAAGTGTCCACTTCCACGACGATAAATCGTGCGTCACAGAAGTGCTTTCGTCAAGGGTGACCGACACATGTCATCCACCGTAACGGAACGCCGTTAAGCTATCGGGTCGGGTTTTGGATCCGATAACCCGTTAACAGCCCCGACCAATGGGGATTTTCCACGTGTAAAATCATCATTGGCTGGAGGAAACACGTGTCGGCTCATCGTTGGGACAGATGTCATCCACTCATTGGACAGAAGGCGCCTATGATACGTCGACACGTGGCACGGCCCAACAGAGGCCCATTCCTGTGAAAAGGCCGGCCCGTTTGACTTGGTCAAAAGGTGGCGGGCCGGCCCATGGAAAGCCTGTTAACGGCCTGTTCGCATATAGCCCATTTACAGCCCGCTAACCCAAGGCCCGTTACGCCCTATCCGAATTAGGCCCAGTAGCGTCATCTGGGCCATCCAATATGATTCCAGCCCGTTTTCACTTCTGGCCCATGTATGGCCCATGACGTCTTTCGGCCCATATGAGGCCCTATGTAACTCTTGGCCTATTAACGGCCCGTGGTGAAACTGGCCCGTAATGAACAGTGTATCACTTTATACCCATTAAGGGCCCGTTATTCCGTTGGGCCGTTTCCAGCCCATGTTATCTTTCGGCCTTCTCAGAGCCCATTTATTATTGGGCTCATTTCCAGCATTCGTTTACTTACGGCCCGTTACTGTCATTTTCTGCTTGTGGGCCAAATTCAGCCCGTGGTTACAGTCGGCCCGTTTGTGGTCCGTTAATACGTTGGGCCGTTTTCATAGCGTCATCAAATACGGCCTATTAACGATGGCCCGTTATGGTCGGCCCATGAACGGACAATTTCAACTCTAGCCCGTTTACGGGCATAATGCGGCCGGTTATTGGCCCATGTTTGGCCAATCGATCATACAGCCCGTATAAGGCCCATTGATGATACGGCCCGTAGAAGGCCCATTGTTTCTACGGCCCGTAGAAGGCCCACTGTTTCTACGGCCCGTAGGAGGCCCAGTGTCACTACAGTAAATATTAGCCCATGGTTATTGTGGCCTAGTTTTAAAAAATAGGTTATTGCAGCCACTAGCAAACCGCGGAAAAAGAACTGCACTGACTACAAGCAAACAAATAAACAAGACAACAAGGAAATAAATAAGCAAACAACTTATGCTAGGCTATCACGGCTATTACACATATTACATCCACTGGGCATCAAAGTTCGCCACCAGTGATCATAAAGCGCAACGAAGAAGCAGATTACAAAAACTGGGCACCATTGCAGCGTAACAAAATAATACTGAACCAAGACCACTTCCAAGACAGTTCAAGAAAGGTTAGTCTTGCGGGGGAACTGCTGCGCAAGCTGCTGAGCAAGGCTGTGAGACCGGCCTAGCATGTCGGTCATAGCTTCCAGGTGTAGCTGTTTAGCGATGAGGTTCTCATTGGTGTTCTCCGCAATCTTTCTTAGAGATAGGACTTCAAGTCGAAGTTGAGTTGCAGAATGCCTTTCTACTAGAACTTGGGACTGAAGAAGTCGAACTGATTCTGACAACGAATTCTGTGAGCTTGTCTGACTGTTAGTCTCAAGTAACTTGAACACTGCATCAAGACAAGACTTTGGGGTTGTCTCGCTATCTTCAAGATGTTTTGCCTTCTTTGCTGCAATATATGTTGGGTTTGTCTCACAGCCTTCAGCAGACTTGTGCGTGCCATCAGGCATATCACCCTGAAACAAAGCAGAGAGATGACAGGTTTTGCACGTGTATAAACAAAGATGATAACTGTTCTGTCAATTCTATCCAATTTCAAATTAGAAAATAAATAGTAAGTTCAAAATATCAATAGCATAATTTGGCATTGTTCATAATGCAGGGAGCTTCACCACACTACTGGATTACCATGTCAACATAACAAGCATAGATGAAGGGCAAAGAAAATCATTGTATCTATTTTGGATAATGTGCATGGCATGTTGTTCATATCATCAGCCACATCAGTAAGATAAAACAGGAGATGACAAGGTGCAAATGTGGGCTGCTTCACCACACACTGGATTGTAGATCCACAAAAACAAGCATACATATAGGGAGTATTAAGTAATGTGCATGGTATGAATAAGGAATTTGGTTTTACAAGTAAAACTTAGAACTTACGGTTCTTACGAACATGCATTTTGGTAGAAACAGCAAACTAAACAGCAGTAAACGATAGGGAGTATGAGCAAATTAAATAGCAGTTGAGGATAAAGGCTTTAGAAGGACTGACTTACATTAACAGTTAACACCGACTTTATAATGCCCTTCTCCATGTCAAGGGAAGGATAACTCAAGAATTTCAGCACAGAATCTTCTTCATAAGCATTGCTTGTACTCTACATTTTGTAGAGAGTAATTATAGATATGATAATACTGGAAGGGATAGAGGATAATGAAGATAAGATGCAGATTGATGCTACATAATCAACTACCAATCCCTAGAAGTACAAGCGTTATAGGACAAAATGTACTGACAAGAGCAATGGGCTACACTTCTGCACTGGCATTGTCTGTGTATTCTACTTGTTGGTAAGATTAAATATAGATATGATCTTTTTTAGTAAATGGTGGGCGAGGGAGATAAGATGCAGAATGCTACAAAATGAACCAATCCCTCTTCCCATAATACAGGAGTGTTTTGAACACTGGTGTACTGTACAAAACGTTCTTATATTATGGGACGGAGGGAGTAGCTGTTAATGTAAGTACAGTGATAGACCACGTTCAGTCCTTACAAGAGGACTGCAGAGCTAAACCTCTTCAAAAGCATTGGGTTGATTCTAAATTTATGTAAGAGTCCATACGGATCTTATAATGTCGACCAAATGGACGATTACGAGGCTAACATGTGCAGTGATGCTACATAATCAAACAGCTATGAAAGTAAGTATGGTCATACAGGGCAAGAGGTACTCACAAGAGCAATGCAGTGTGCAGTATAGTTGCGAGATTTTGTGGTCCCTTGAGAACAAATGTTCTTCTGCTAACAGTTTTCGTACAAGTGAGACATTAAGGCAAATGCAGAAATGTAGTTCAAATTGTGATGTGATATCATAGACAGTACCTTACACTGCAGCCAAGACCAATGTGTAACAAGATTATTCCAGTCACCGTCGGATAAATGTAGCACCGGAGACTTTACAGAAATTTCATTCAGAGGCTTGCCATCGAAGTGCGCTTGCCTCAGGTAGGAACGATACTTCATCAACGAGTAATTGAAAAGCGCAACCAACCCTTGCTCGTCATCACAATCCAGCTTGCTCCTCGCGTATTTAAAAGAATGAAATCTTGTGTCTTCTGTCAGCAGAAACATATGCAGTAATGACCATGAATAACATTAGTACATTACTTACGCGTAAGTTGCGGAGGAAGACTGGAAATTGTTCTGTGTCTGCGGTATAATCTTTCCATGAAGGAAAGATGCACACAAAGTTCCTGACAACAACATAAGCTTCGTCTTCTAAACTGGGAAGAAATGGAACAGGGGTCCTATTTGCTGCAATTGGGGCTCTCTCTGGTTCCGAAAGGGATTTGGCAACTGGATTTGGTGTACTCTTTGCTGGAATGGGGGTTTTGCGTCGTACAGCTGGTGCTATGTCAACTGGCATAATCATACTGTTTGCTGCAGTTGGGGTCTGCTGAGTTGGGGCATCAGAAATGACCAGTGTAGTAGGGCTAGAGTCTGCTAGAGTTGGGGTATTTTGTGGGTCAGGTGATATTGCAACTACACCTAATGGGCTATTTGATTTATCAGGTGCCACTACCTTTTCCAAATACTTTGCTTGTGCTCCTCCACGATCAGCAATCGCCCTCTTCCTTTTGAACGTCTGATACACAAGAACAACATTTGAATGGATAAATATGGTATGATGACAGATGGAATATGTACTGAAAATGGATAGGCAGGGCGTATTCACATACACGATGTGTAAACTAAGCTAATGGCAGTTCAACAAAGTAGAAGCAATGCAAAGCATCAATTGCAAGATATGTGCGAGCAATGTAACCTTGGAAAGTTAGAGCAAGTACCTTGATGGGTGAATAAGATAGGGCATCTTCCTCTGACTCCTCCACTAGGGAGCTACATTGACTTAGGTCTCCCTCTAGCTCAGAATCACTGTTAGGATCATATTCTGAGCATGAATCTGTAGGTGGAGAGCGTTTGCATTGCATTGCATCCAGACTTGATTTCAGTCCCTTAATGCCAAGTTTGACAGCCATGGCATTATTCTGCTTTATTCTTTTCATGCGCGCAAGCTCATAATCATTATGATGCTGTTCAGAATCTGAGATTCATGAAAACATAAAAAGTAGTCAGATTATCTATGGAATGCATTGCGGATTCAACTCGGAGAGTGTCTCCCTATAAACCCCTGCATATGCAAAGTTCACCTCCCCAACCATGCTGACCAGACCACACACAGAAATACAAACCCCTTATGTCTCTATAACAGGCAGGCACACATTTCAAAACTGAAGTAGGAACATTAGAATCATATGAAATTCGTATTTGAACAAATAAACTAAGCAATTATGAGTGGCGTAATGTTTAGCTTCAAGGGTGGAGTGTTGGTAGTGTGACACAAAGCAAGTAGGCAGATTGTATTCCATGTAAAAGATTGAAACCTATGTAAAAGCTGGAAATGACACTTTGTTTCTATACAATGCAGTGTTCGTTACCCACACATGATGGAAGAGATCACATAGAGAAATACTATTCACTCATGTCTACGGTTCCAGTATTTAGAAACAGGGTGGTCCACCCTAAAAGAATATTGACAACAAATATGACAAGGCAAGCATATATGTAGTGAATCAATCATTTACTTGTGAGCTTACTAGGACAAGTATGCAGAAATGTAACTGCAGTAAGAGACCGTCCAAAATCTGAATGAAGAAGTTTGTCTAGCACTTATTGTTTGCAACTAATCGACGTGAATAATTGGATATTATATCGAATGAGTAAGAAAGACAAGTAAAATTGTCAACAAACCTGGCTTGCAGTAGTAATCTGGGTCAATGTCACTACGACCAACAATCCAAAATGACTAGTTTCTATTCCGAGGGCCAGAATTTTGAAAACCCTGTGAACTTTAGAGGTACTAAAGATTACCGAAATACATCTAAACCATTAAGTGTAGGTAGCACTGAGCACACAACAAACCCTAATGACAGTCCTGCCTAATGAGTAATGAATCAATTAGAAAATGGATGATGAGGAGTGGCTGCTGAGTGTTGAGGACGTATCTCAGGATAAATCGGGTTGGCTTGGTGGGTGCTGCACGCCTGAGCCCTGAACGGACTGGGAAGGTAGGCACGGCGGCGCGCCCGGGCAGCGGTGATGCTGTTGGGTGAGCGGCTCCTGGCCTCCTGTTAGTCCGGCGTCTCCTCCTAGAGTCATGCCGTCCGGGGACGGCAAGTCGCCGGCGAGGCAGGCGGCTGGGGGCGAGTAGAGATCGGAAGTGCGCAGCAGAATAGAGGGGAATCGGGGCCTGGGACGACCCAAAATCACAGGGTGGGCCGGCCCACCGTGGGCACCCTGTAGAGATAGACACCCGAGCGGCGAACATGCATTTTCGAAACTAATTTAGGAACATTTAGCTGACCAATTTAACAACTCTGTTTTAATAATATCAGATTCGTATTTGAACAACTAAGTTTGTTTAGCTTGATGGGTGGAGCAGTGTTATTATTACACGAAGCACGTATTCTGATCGTATAGTGATCATAAAAGGGGGAAACTCTAAGCATATTTTTTTTAGCAAAAGAGGGTTTCCCCTCCGATTTCTATTAAAGAAACCACCACGGAACCAACATGATCAATTAAACCCTAAGCATGATCAATTAAACCGTATTATGGTTGTGCCATGGCAGATTTGAAGCTGCAAACCGGAGAAATGATATTTAGCATCCATTGTTTGCTTCGAACTAAGAACTAAATTCTAAGAGCTGAAATGAAAGTAGAGTAACCAAGTTAAGATCTATTTTCTGGTTGAGATCAGAAAGTTGAGGAGATATGAAGTACCACCTCTCTTGCGGCGCCGTGTAGGCATCGGGGGTGCGATGGCTGTCGGTGGCATTGAAGCAGATCTAGGACGGTAGACGGGTGCATCGGGGGATAAGTCCCGGTGCGGTGGAAGAGAAGGTCGTGTGAGCGGCCCCGGCAAAGAGGACGACGGCGCCGATGAAGCGAGAGGACGCGATGCAAGGCTATTGGTCTGTCGCCGTGGATGAGAAACGTCCATCTCTAGCAGTGGACGACGCGGTCTTGGTAGGCGCTCCGGCATGGTGGAGGACGGTGGCGATGGATGTGGTGGAGGACGGCGGCGATGGATGGGGTGGCCGACGGAGGCTGGTGTGGGGATGGGGTGTTCTAGCGCGAACGGTGTATGAATGGGAAAATGGAGGGAGAGGTACGGGGAACCATGTTTTTGGGACGCGCCTGTCTGAAATATGGGAAAGTTACGAACTTAGCCCCCGTTTAAAATTTGGACGTCTCGTCGGTTGGGGATAGGACGGTAATCTCGCATCTCGCCAATATTTGCCCAGAGCGATTTCGGGCGAGGAGAGGGTGGTTGGCGCCCATGGTTGGCGCCCACGGTGTATGAACGGGGCTGACAGGTAGGGCGGTTGTGTCACGTCTGAGTGAAGTTACAAACCTGCCCCTATTGAAAATATTTGCCTACATCGATTTCGGCCGAGTCGAGTTTGTTTTGCCGCCCACCATGTATGAATGGGGAATGGAGGGAGAAACAGAGGTCTTTCGGACGAGCTTGAATCAAATGAGTTTTGCCGCCCATGTTTGACGCCCACCGTGTCGGAATGGGCTCAGAGGCGGTCGTGTCACGTCTAATTGAAGTTACTAACCTACCCCTATTTAGAGCAGTGGAAATCGGGCCGATGGATTGTCCGTGTAATGGGTAGACATTAATTTCCATCTCCCAAACACTTGGCTTCGGGCAGCCGACGTGGGAGTGGACATTTTGCTGCTTCTTTCGAATTTTGGGACAATAAGCATCCACGTTTACCCTGGCAACTAAATTCGAATCCATTTTGTATTCCTATATGAATCTTTATAAATCATTCTATGTGTTTTTATATATCTTCAAAAGGACGACAAAGATGTATTCCACTGTCATATATGAATATGGTTTACAAATGCCGATACTCAAATTCAGAAACTAGAATCCAGTTTAAGGTGAATTCGAATATTTGGAACACTTCATGTCCAACTCAAATGTCACACGCAGCATAATGTGTACTCCCATTTAGATATGTACACAAGCGATGTATCAAGATTCAAATACCGAGTCAATCAACCAAGAATGTACAGAACTAATAGACATATAAACACTTATAGAGTATATGGATCAATAATATCAACTAACATACATAAGCCAGGCCGCTGTACTTTTTTTTTTGCTACAACAGCATCCTTTTTTTAGCCAGCATCTTGGCCCTTTCCAATGCGTGCCACTTATGGTCCATCTATACTACTACTATTGCTGAATGCACATTCAGCCTGATTGGCATATTTGTAGGTCTGGCACAGCAATCCAAATGAAATGTCTCCGAGTCTTATCAATTGATACAGACTTGTGCTCAAATAAAATTACAAACCACAAAAACAAAAAAAACAATTATTACATGATCTCTAAAACAAATGGTTTGATTGATTACATGAACAGACAACACAAAGGTTATTCACCTATGGAAAGAACATTTCACCTATGATTTACCAAGTAGGAATTTAATTTCCTTTTTTCCTTCAGGACCTTAACAATCTGGTCAGTCTCAGCTTGCTTCGTTTTGAAATCCACCAAATATTTAATGGTTGTCTTGAGTACTGCTTGTGATTGTGTTGTTTGCTTCCTCAACATGTCAACTTCATCTCTAAGTGTAGAAGCAGAATCTCTTTCTACCACTAGTTTAGCCTCTAGAGCATCAGCAGTTGGCAATTCATAATGCACGATTGGGCCGGTGCCACTGCTGTGGGATGATGCAACGTCCATGGGGACCTCGCTCTTTGATCTTGGGCTAACCTGTTTTGCCATTAAAGTTCCGATTGGATTCAGAAAAGTTGAAGTTAGCAAAACATCTCAACTGGGAGTTATAGCAGCAAACCAGTTAAACAAACAAGGAATTAAAGAGTTTCAATTGGATGCTGAAAAGTAGTTATTAACATCATTGTAACCCGCTGTTGCAGCAGCAAAGCAGTTAAACAAACAAGTAGATATTTAAGTTAAGGCAAACAGGTAATTCTTAACAGTAAGTATCAAACACATAGATAGGCGCAGTCTACAATATGATTAACAGGCTGTGCCATTATGTAATCAGTAGCAAACTAAATTAAGCCAAGCAACGTAATTGAACAATTTTGCAATAAGTGGCTAACTAAAATTCCGAGAAGCAGGTAAATGAACTTACACTAGTTCTTTGTACAGGCACACTGCAACTTCTTTTTCGCTTACAAGGTTGTACGAAGGAGTCCATGGCATCAATTGCTTGGATACGCAGTCCCAATACTTCTTTCTTCCCACACTGCATGGGTAAATCGAATGGTTAATCTGGTAAGATGGTGCGTCCTTGATATGTTATATGAGGACGTGTAGTCAGACTAGTGATAGCCAAACACATCACACTGGCTTTTACTGTATATTTTATGTGATTACTTTTGGCATATTGAGATCTAAGCAATCTACAATAGGATGAAAAGACTGGCATGCTTCACATTATTGGCGAACTCAGTTCATAGAAACAAGCAATTCAACCATTCTGTGGGTAAATCAAAAGCGCCACTAAAATATTTTTCACTATCCAATCATACACGCAAAAAGGGGCGACGCCACCATAGGGGCTGGTATGGGCAGCCGCCTCAGGTGGCTGGAAAGTGTGCACCTAGTTTGAGTCGTCCAGGTTGGCCCACGCTAGTTTTGTTGTCCCAACGCACGAGCAGGCAATGTAAAAAATGAAGAAAAATGTTTCAATTTGGATGGGCCAATAACATAAGTGCAAGGCAGGCCCTATAGCAGGCTCGCGGCCCAAACGAGCGCCTCCCATATCGATCGACAGCAGGAAAAATCCCAATTCATTCGCTCCAGCCTCCAGTCTGGTTCGCTCCTAACCTAGCCGCCGCTGGACAGACCAACACAGCACTTCCTCGCGCCCTCGTTGGAGGGCGGTCGCCGGGCTTCAAGCGAACGGAAGGACAAGAAGATGAAGATCCAACCCTGGGTGTAGCCTGCGTGGGAGGCAGCGGCGGCAGCACGGGCATGGCATCGAGCTTGCGCAAACGGACAGTCGCATCTTGCAAGAGTAGCATGCGCAACGAGCAGGTACATCACATCCCTGATTATATCTAATTCAACTCTTCAATTTCTGGCCAATAGTTAAACCTGACGGTGTTGTAAAACTGCTTGTATGTAGGGAATCTATGAGAAAATGAAACCAATTTCTACTTATTTTATAACTCCCCCAATCAATACTGAACTGACTGAATCTGATGTATCTAATCAAGTTTCCGGTGCAAACATACAAGCTCATGTTGTTCTTGAGCTTGAAGTGTCTAATGAACAGACTGCTAATGAAGGATTTGATGCAAACATTTTACATGCTCCTGGTGATGAACATATAGTGTCTAATGAGGGATCTAATGCAAGCATTTTGCAAGCTCATTGAAGGATTTAGTGTCTAATGATGATCTACTATGTTGAGAGAGACAGAGATTTGCAGGCATTGATGACAAGCAAATTATAGTGCATTTTCATAGCTTGAGGAAACGTCGAGGCCATCTACCAGAAAGTCCCCGTATCATGACAACATAGCATAAATACTTTTCTAATCTGTTGTTTGAAACTATTGCCATACTTGTGCAGGATAGATATATTGATATGTAGTTTGCGCACTGGTTAAACGTGCAATTACACTTTGATATTTTCAGCCAGAGAACGAATAATTCAAGCAGGTACAGACCATGTTTGTAGTCCTTGTACACCATGTTGCATTTTGTGTTTTTTGGTGCTTGCATCATTTAGTGTTTATAATCTGAACTACTTTGGATCATTAGCTGGTTTTCAAAGTGCATGTAGCTTCACATTTCTCAAGTTATGTTGATTTCCGGAGTGCAAGTGCCTTCGTATTTTTTAAGTTAAATGTTCGCCCCTGGTAACTTGAATTCGTGGATCAACCACTACACACAAATCATACACGAATGCCAGTACGAATTAAATGAAATGCAGGGACTTACGCTAGCTCGTTGTACAGGCTCACTGCAGCTCTGCTTGCGTTTGGGATGTTCCATTTACAAGTCCATGTTACCACTTGCTTGGATGTGCAGGCCTTGTGCTCCTTGCATCCGCCTCTGCATTTTTGACACGGCGAATGGTTGATCAAATAAGAGGAATCGACCTTGATGTTGTACCGTAGGACAGATACTTACAAGGTTATACGGGTGTGCAGGATGTGTACCAGATCCCGTAGCGCCGTCATGCTTCGCTAAAAAATGGATTTGCTTGTTTCAGATGATATCTCCAGAAGAAATAAGAGTTACAGTTAGAGTTGCATAGGCGTGTAAGCTAAGAGAGCAGTGAAAAGATATCCAAACATCGTCGGAACAGTGCACAAGGGAGTGATGTGTGGATACCTAGTTCGGGCCAGCGTTTGGGCATGCTCGCCTAGCTAGAGTGTGGGTCACTTTAGAGTTGTTGAGGGTGATGCGCTGGCGTTGGCTGGCCGCGCACGAATGCAGATCTTGAGTGGCAGCGGAGCGCTACGATGCGGTGGACGAGACCGTTGGTGAAGCCCCAACGGCCTCGGGGGGCGGAGGTGCGACGATGTGCTCGGTGAAGTAGCCCCGGTGAGCTGGGAGACAGCGTCGGTGAAGCGCACCTGATGCGGTAGAACTCGGTGTCTGTGAGGCACGTCGGTTGCGGCGGCCGACGTTGTCAGTGGACCACCTGGTGCGGTGGACGAGGGCGTAGATGAGGTAGCTCCGGTGCGGTGGTGAAGCGCGACCGTCGTCGTCGTCCAGCACAGAGGTGGGGAACGGTGGGGAAAGAGACGAGACGGGCGATTCGAGGGTTGGCGGCGAATTAGGGATTTGAGCAATCTGGGCGCGGAAGGGGACGGTGGAGAAGAGAGATTTTGCAGGGCTGGAATTGGGGCCGCCAGATATTTCAATCCGAAACGTGGAAGGGCGAACTTATATTGTCGTCGTCCTTTTTTGGGGGGAGGGGGGGTGGGTGGCTGGGTGCTACGCGTCCGTCCGACACACGCGACCAGCCCGACAGGACTATGCTTCGGTGCCTTAAGGCACCTGCCTTTGTCCATGACATGTGGGCCCAACAGGTGGCTGGCCCACATGTCAGTGACCCAAAGGCAGTTGCCTTTAAGGCACCGAAGCAGCGTCCACCCCGACACGACCCTGGTCTGCCTGGTGCGCCTACATTTGAGAATGCAAACGAATCTTCTTTCATTTGCAAACGAATCTGTATGTATTACCATGCCCGTGTTTTCCTTGCAATAATTAGTCATTCGAAACGAGATACTCCATCCGTTCACTTTTGTAAGTCGTTTCAGACAACTTAAAATGAACTGTTTTGCACATTATCTGAAATGTTTTCAAGGTCTTATAAAAGTGAACAGAGGGAGTACTATAAATTAATTAATGAGAAGTTATTTGAAAAAAATCGAAACGGTACCCACGCTAACGTGGATTAGAGTGTGTGTCAAATAATTAGTTATTTGAATTAGAGTGTGTGTCACATAGTTAGTTATTTGAATTAGAGTGTGTGTCACGTAGCGATCTCCAATTCTAACGTGGATTTCGCATTTCACTGTATCCACACTACTTTTTTAATACAAATTCATATGTATATGATGAACACCATGGTAGTGAGAAAACTTTTGGATGGATTCAAACATATGACCTACAAAATAGCACAACAAACTGAGTCAATGTCAACTTTTCGAAACTTAGTATGGCACGAATTCGAAATAATTACCCGTATGCCTGGTCCTCGGTTCAAATCTTACAATGTACACCGAATTGAAACATCGATATTAAGTCTCGTACTATGTACATTCAAATGTTGTTTTTAGCCCCCCCCCGCACAAACGCTACATACTTCCTGAATCTTCCTCTCCTAACCACCTTAGGAAGCTATCGGTTTCGAACACACGTTCATACTTTCTCTCCATGTTTCGATCTCTAAGTCTCTCAACTACACAACCCCTTTTTCCACTCTGTTACCAAATGTATTTACCTCACACACCCGCCATTGCACCCCATGCCGAGCTCTCTCTCTCTCCCCCCTCTCCCTCTCACCCTCTCGCGCTAAATACATGCATTGCCTATCTAGCCCCCCCAACCTCTCGTGCGCAGGCATGCGCATTGTATATCTAGGTCACTCCCTCGAGACTGTCTCACTCTTTCTTCCGCACGGCGGGCCACACTCGCTCAATCTCGCTCTCTTTATCCGAGTCTCGTTTAACCTCGTTTTCTTTCACACACAAATGATATATCTCCCTGTTCGGGCCTCGATCGACACACTCTATACTCTCTCATGCAGATTGTCTATCTAGGTCAGTCCATCCAAGCCGCCGCCACTCTTTCGACCTCATGGTGGGCCACGCTCACTCAATCTCTCTCTCTCTCTCCGTATGTCTCGATTGACCTCGCTCTTTCTCGGACAAAAACGATATATCACCATGTTTGAGCCCAATTCGACCTATTCACATTGTATACTCTCTCATGCACATCGTCTATCTAGGTCACTCTCTCCAACCCGTCTCACTCTTTTGATCGCACGGCGACCCTATGTGATCGGTTGACCTTGCTTCCTCCCACGCACAAAATATATCTACACGTCTGTGACTGGATCATCTCTCAAGCTCTATCTTACAGCCCTCACCCTTGCCAAAAAGCTCAATCGGACAATATCTCTCCAGAGCATATATATATTTGTTCAATGAATGTTGGACCACACTCACTTTGTCTCTCTATCTATATGTCTCTCGATTGACCTCGCTTTCTCACACTGTATCTTCAACGCGTTGAAGCTAATACCTCTCCATCCCTCGCAAAGTCGGAGCTATTTACATTGCGAGGGGCAGTCCAACCTTGGATTAATTTGTGTAGGCATTTATTCCGGTCGGTTTAGATTATATTTTCGTAGCATTCGGCCCACAACTACTCCAAACACCGTTGCAACCCACACAACTCCCCTAGTTGATTTCCCTCTGGCTCGGTCATCGCTCTCTCGCACGTCCTTTCTCGCCTTCAATGTCGCACCATGGTATTATTGAAAAAACTATGTTGTTCTCTTTAATTATTATAAATAAGCTACAAAACTACACACCGATAGTCCACTTGGAATGGAACAAATTTCGACCCACAAATTAAAGTGCTACAAACTACACACCGAGGGGCCCACATGTCATGAAACAAATTTAGACCCATATACAAATTGAAAAATAAAGGACGAGGATCGAACATGTGACCGGGCCTTCAAGCCGCACGTCAATAGGCAACATACGTAGAATAGCAATGTTTGTTGTACCCCCTTTGTTCACATAATGTTTTTATATTACCACAACCTAATTAATGGATAACATGTAATATTATTTTTAGTACTATTCGCCTTCACTTACTGGTGGGTTCCATGTGTGCTCTCTCTCTCCTCCCCTTCCGCGTTTAGACGCACGGGCAAACAGGAAGAACTCGCGAGCGATGTTGCCGTTGACCATATCTGGACGCGTTCACAAGTCACGACACCAGTTTCACGTACTAGCAGCACTAGTCAGTGTGTACGTGCAATGCACGTTAATTTGGAAGTATATTAAGTGCATGCGGATATTAACTACTAGGATATTATTTGCGTGTTGTCATGTGATTAGCACTATTTTTGGCATGAAATTAACTGCACGCTAAACGTGTTGAGCGCTCGACATTGAAGCAGTCTAGGTCGTTGGATGACAAGGAATACATGTGGCTTGATGACGTTTTATATTTAATTTGATACGGCTCTAGCAGAACATTCAATCGATCAAACCATACATTTCGTTCAGTCTGACTCCGACTTTAAATTATACGACGATCGATATAAAATAAACGGAAATGATAAACGTTCGGATTTTAAGCATGGCAATCCGAACGTTTTTCATGGCAAATTTAGATTACGCGGCGGCGGGGGGGGGGGGGGCGTCTCGCGGTGGGAAGCGACTCCTCTGTCGTGCTCTGTGTGTCGTCGGGCCACTGACCGACGGCGACGGCGGCGTCTTGCGCCGTTATTGGCGTACTCCTGGACGTTGGCCTAGCTTCAAGGAAGGCCAAAATGTTCTGGACTTCGGAGCGAGTCAACTGGCGGGAGGAGGCGACTGGCGTTGGTGCAAGGAAGCGGTCGACGGCGGCCATCCATGCCGCTGAGGGGGGCCCTGGCACCCGCGCGGGGACAGGCGCTGTCAACGGCGCGGCGGAGACATTCATGTGCACCGGCACGGGCGCGCACCTCAGTGCACGCGCAGGCGCATGCGCTGGCAGGTGCACGGGCACCGGCACGGGCGTGCGCGTCAGTGCACGCGCAGGCGCATGCGCTGGCAGGTGCACGGGCGCGTGAAAGTCGGCGGGGACCTCGTGGAACCCCGTGGGATCAAGCTCGGCGACAATGTGCGGCTCCCAACCCATCAATGCCACGGGGATGGGTGCTGGCGCAGTCGGGGCGACGGGAGCCGGAACGGGAGCGGGGACAGGCGCGGCGTCTTCCCGCAAGGCCAGTTCAAGCTCGTCCCAAAGCGCCTTATGTTCTTGAGACTCCGGCTGGGTGTCTTCCTCAGGAAACTGGAACACTAAGGGCAGACCATCGTGATGCGGCATGGCGTACGTTTAGGTCAGGCTAGTTGGAGGTAGACGACAGGAGAATCGGAGAGGAAGAGAGAGGATTGTAGCGATACCGGGTAGTGCGGGGTTGATTTTAAACTGCGGCGTCGGCGACATTAAAAGTGGGAGCAGTTGGGACGATGGTGGGCGGCGGAGCCTGGTCAAAGGGCTCGCCTCCCGGTGAGCCTGCACAGCGGTCTGCTCGCACGCCT
Organism: Aegilops tauschii subsp. strangulata; assembly: GCF_002575655.3. Classification (NCBI taxonomy): domain Eukaryota; kingdom Viridiplantae; phylum Streptophyta; class Magnoliopsida; order Poales; family Poaceae; genus Aegilops; species Aegilops tauschii. Next base: position 624,179,444 of record NC_053041.3, on the reverse strand, counting down.
CCCTGACAGCCGGCGCAGCGGTCTGCTCGCACGCCTCCCGTCGACTCACACGCTTGCTCGGACGGCACCTGCCGATGAGAAGCGGGGACTCGTGGCGGCACGTAAACGCCCACGGTTTCAATAGTGAAAGCGCTCGCCTTAACGTGACAGGTCTTTGTTCCAAAATACCTTGGCTCTTCATTTGTGCAACTTGTCATAAGCAGCTTGTCTCAAATTGAAGAAAAAACTTACGAAGTAATATTTGTGCCATATCACGTGACCATGCTTAGTTTCAAGAATTTATGCTCACTTTTGGATTTTCTGAAATTTAAGATCCAGGATTCGAAACAATATCATAACCTGCATCATGCAATAAATTTTCAAGCCGTACATCTGTCCTGTTGTACTTCTTAAGAAAGGATTTGGTCAAACATTTTGCTTAGTTAGACTTCAGACAAGTTATATATGCAGCGTAAGAGGATAATCCCTCCGTACCAGTGCATTGCCTGATATATTAACTCAAGTACTAGGCACGAACAAACGGGCTCAATTCTGTGCTCATCCTGGTGTAGTAGTAGTAGTACTAGGCAATGCAGTTGACGGGTGACCTTGACGAGCGGCGACCGAGGGAATTGAACCGTGCTCGGCACGGTAGGTAACGTTGTCTAGTTACTAAAGCATCCCTCCGTTGTTCATCGGTAGTCATTATGGACCGGGGACATGAGGGGAATTTCCTAGGGCTGGAATTCTGGCCGCCAGATATTTCGACTTGAAACGCTGAGGTTCGACTGGTTGGGGTTGCCTAATGTGCATACCACGCACGCCACCGAAGGACACGAGCCCGGTTTTTTTAGGATCAACACGAGCCAAGGTCTGGCTGGTACGCCGTTGGGTCCTACCATTCGAGAATACGAAAGGAACCTTTTAAATTGCCGAACGAATCTATGTGTATTACAATACCCGTATTTTCCTTGCAAATACTAATCTCGACGTGGTAATTGATTTATGATGAGTTGTTGAATTAGAGTGAGTTTGTGATATAGTGATCTCAACGTGGATTTCACATTTCATGGTATCCCTAGTAAGTTTTCCAATGCAAATTCAAATTTAAAAGATGAACAATATGGAGGTGAGAAAACTTTGTATGTATCAAGCATATGACCACACACACACACAAAGACACACACGCACGAACACAACAACAATCCAATAAGTATAGTGCATCTATTTTTCCAAACCATGCATGTATGACACGAATTCAAAAATACTCCTTCTATTCTTAAATATTAGTCTTTTAGAGAGTTCAACAAGTGACTACACATGGAGCAAAATGAGTGAATCTAGACTCTAAAATATGTCTATATACATCCGTATGTGCTAGTCCATTTGATGCCTCTAAAAAGACTAATATTTTGGAACGAAGGGAGTAAAATGTAAGACATCCATGGTCCTCAGTTCAATATTTAAAATGAACATGAAACTGAAACATGAATATTAAGTCTAGTACTACAGTACATGCAAATGTTGTGTTTAGGCGGAGCTATGATTGTCGGGGGTCAACCCCTCGACCTTAGATGAAATTGGGGAGCTTTGTTTAGGGTTGTTTAGATTATATTTGTCCCCACCCTCCCAACCACCGATTGGTTGTGCACCCCCACCCCTCCTCCCCGGGAGAATATCATGTGCCCCCATACCTTAGATGCTATATGCCGATGCGAGTTGCTTGGAGCTTGCAGATCTGAGATATAGCAGCTCACATGATGTGTCTTAATATTTTTGCAGGAAACCTTGATGAGTTTGAGAATTGCACACAATTTGTACAAAAACTACTTAGATGCCCTTTGATCCCATATCCAACGACCTCGAAGCTCGTATCACCGTAGCATCTAAGATGAAGGAGGACATCATATTCTCATGTATGTAAGAATATCATGTGCTACCACACCTTAGATGCTTTGGTGATACAAGCTCTTCGGAGGCGTTGGATTTGTGACCCAACACCTCCTCGGTGGTTCGAATGGTTTTTTGTAGAAAAGCCCCAAAAGAGTTCGGCCACTGCTTACAAGCACAAAGACTGCTCAGATGCCATTGGATCTCAGATCAAACGACCTCCAAGCTCGTATCACCGTAGCATCCAAGTTGCGATAGCACCTTATGTTTTCTCGCACGGGAGAGTATGAGGTGCTCCCGCACCGTAGATTCTATGGTGATACGAGTTCACTGAGATCTAACGGCCCACAGTAGGAGGTTTGAATGTTTTTGCAATATACGACTGATAGAGTTTGGGAAATGCGCAGAAAGTACAAGTACTACGCATGTGCCATCTGATCACTGATCATACGACCTAGATGCTCATATCACCGTAGCGGGTAATTAAGCTACGGGGAGCACCTAATATGAGCACCGGGGAGCCGTTGGATCGAAGATGCAGCGGCACACACGAGGCCTGAATGTTTTATTTGCAAAAAAAACCTTTGGAGAGTTTGGAAATTGCGCATAATTACAAAGACTACTCCCAAGCCATTGGATCTCACTTCCAACGGTGTAAAAACTCGTATCACCATAGTATCTAAGCTGCGGGGTGGATGTGATATTCTATGCCGCTGTCATTTTTGTTCGTAAACTTGCAAAATACGTGTAACTCGTGCCGTTACTTGTCTAACCGCGCAAAGTGTTTGTTCAAAAAAACCATCCTACACTGAAATATCGGAACAACACACGGGGGTCCCACTTGTCATTAATCAAATTTGGACCTAAAACTAACAAATCTGAAAGACGAGATTCGAACTGGCAACTTGGACTACAAAGCCTAAGTCGATAGCCTGAAAAAATGAACGGTTGTTGGCTTTGTCCCATAACTTGATTTTATACGGTACTTGCGTTGAGTAGAGTAGAGGGAGTGCCTCGTCAACACGTGCATGACCGTTGTCTCACTTACTGGTGGGTCCCAGGTCTGCGATCACAATCTCTCTTCTCTCCATCGTCTAACCTTTGCACGGGCACACACGAAGAGCGGCGCTAGCTTGCCGTGGTGTTATTACAACTAAAAAAAGCTTGGAAAATAGAAGAATCGCCTAGAACAAGAGACGTTGTGGCTGGTCGAGACGGAGCTAACCACATCTATCCTCCGTGCCACGTTTGCATGATGAAGCTACGTGGCTAGTGGGGTGTTTTCGACCGACTGGCTGGGTCCCGAGGTCCAACCATAGGTACTACGTCTGATACAGTATATTTTTACACGCACATTTTTCCTCCGTGCCGAGACGTGCCACACCCTACCGCGTGGTTTCGGGGTCCTCCCGGGTGGTGCACACATATATTCTTCCTGACGTGGGACGCCCTACCGCGCGTTTTCTGGGTCCTCCTCGGTCGTAGCGCCGAAGCAAGTAAATGAGTCGTCAAATCACGAAAGACCACCTTTCCCGCCGAGTACATCAGTGAAGCACGGTGGCTAGCTAGTTGGGCTAGTTCGACCGATTAGCTAGGCCGCCACCACATTTGTTTTTTCACCCCTTTTTTTATCTACTTGCCGGCAGGTAAATTTAAATATCCACCGCGGCGTTGCTCTGGTGTTTGGGTGCGGCAGGATTTTTAATTTTTTGATTGACGGGAGCAGGCGCGGCAGCAAATAGTCACGTTGACTCCGCCTGTAAAAACCCACTGCTCCCTGATGTGAGAAGTCGCCGACTGGTGTTTTACCGTGGTGAAAACCAAAAGATTCCCCGCTCCCTCCGCCTTCTCGTAGATTGCATTGCCTTTCAGCCGTTTCGCCCCCTTTGCTTCCTCTCCCCGTTGCTTCTACCTGGTGCCATGGCGGCGCAGCAGATCACGGAGTCCGAGGTGAGGCGCCTGACACAGGAGCTCCATGTCAAGGATGCGGAGCTCAGGGCCAAGGACGTGGAGCTCCGTGAGCTCAAGGAGGAGAGGAGTGCCATGCTCCTCCGTTATGTGTGGGAGTTCACGGAGCTTCAAAAGCGGCAGGCGTCCACCACAAAGATGCTCGAGGCGTCGGCGGTGTTGCTGCAGAAAGCGGGAGATACGATAGGCCGTCAGGGGAGCCGGCTGGAGCGCGAGCGGGCCGATCGTGACGAGGTCCAGGATCGCCTAAGCCACTTGGTGAACCAAGTTGCCACGCACGTGTTGCGGCTGCGCGATGCCTACCGTCGTGCCAGCGCGATGATGCCGGCCGTCGGGCTAAACCCGTTCGACCACCCGGTCGACTTCAACGAGCTGCGGCTTCCTGACCTGGTCTCCTTCTTCACCTATATCTCTGAGGAGCTGAGCCGTCTCCGCGCGATGGTGGGGGCTGAGCTGGACAAGGAGGGGTTGCGGGCTGCCGTTGCCGTTGCCGGGCGAATCCTTTCAGGGCTCCGTCACCGGAATCCATTCGTGCCATTGGACACCGTCTTTGACGAGCTGGCTCCCGTCGACCGGGAGCGGGCTCTGCGGGCGGTTGCTCCCTGCATCACCAACGTCGTGCGCCTCGAGAAGCAGAGGGACTTCGGTGGTGTTTAGGCGCCCTCTGCATGGGCATGTCCATGTCTCGGCGCAACATGACCGTTGGATCAAACTCAGACGGTGCAGATCAGTCACTGTAGCACAAAGCGTGTGGGTGTGTTTGGTTGCATTCTCATCTCAATATAGTTTTTTCCTCTTCGTGTATTTTTGTCAACCTACTAGTGTGGACTCATGCACCCTTCATGCACTCTGCCAAACACCCAAAAGTGGGTCGAGAAGGGAACTTTTGCTCCCATCCCGTGCACCCTTCATACACCCTGCCTAACACTATTCGTGCTTCATATGGTTCATGTTTCGTGGAGTACTATAGCACCGTACTCTCCGTGCGCTGTGGACCTAGTTCTGTTAACATTGATCTCACCGTTCATTCTCGACCGAACAGTCGAAAAAGCGGTACTATGTTACATATAGGAGTAGTTGACATGCGCACAACATCATTTGTTATCCTCATATCTTACTACACTAGCAACAAGATTGTGTAGTACTGACGTATGAACCACTGCACATGCCTAGTAGTAGGAGCACTGTGTATGTTCAAGTGGCTGCCGTGTTTCGCACTCCTCCGTCGTAAGAGTGGAAACGCTTGCTGTAATCATTTTTTTCTTCAGAAAAACAGTGGACATGCTCTACCGTGCGGATCCTCCTCCAGCCATGCACTAAATTACTCACTTCCGCCGACGTGTGGGACAGCCAGCACCTGGGTCCACCAGCCATGCACTAAATTACTCCGTAGTAGAGTGACGGTAGACTACCCCGATTGAACCGCCGCAGTAATGCCCAATGAGCCGTCAAATCACAAAACCCCCTCCCTTCCAGCAATAAGTTGGACGGACGAAGCAACCATCATTTCACTCTTCTCTCCCAGCTTCCTCTCTTGAAGAAAACCCCCACTCGCTTCGCTTCTCCCTCATCTCATTCCTCCTTTCACTCTTCTCTCTCAGCTTCCTCTCTTGGATGGACGCCGGAGCACCGGCCGACGTGATGTCTATGGCTCTGGCCAAAACTGTCGAGGCTCATGGTACGAAGAAGCGCAAGCACCCCACCGAGACTACCGCAGACAAGCTCAAAGCCATCGCCCTGTCCAAGCCCCCCTCTCCGGGATCCCTCATTAAGCAAGTCCAGGTAATGTCTCTTGTTGACGATCTTTTTCTCGATCTTGATCGTGTTTTTTCATCTAACACGCAGTACTAGTACTGGTATTACAACTTTCTGGGTGATCTTGCATGTGATTTTAGTGTGCCAAATGACGGTTCTAAATTCCTCTTTTGACCAAAACATGCGAGAGGTTGACACTGATTTCTTATAGATTACTTTCAACTACTCCCTCTGTCCCAAATTTCTTGTCTTAGATTTGTCTAGATACGGATGTATCTAATACTAAAATGTGACTTGATACATCCGTATCTAGACAAATCTAAGACAAGAATTTTGGGACGGAGGGAGTACTTTATGAACATCAATGCTACCTTTTAAGAGGGTATATTTGCCTCAGTAACTTGTGTTATGGATATTGCATGTAATCCCTCTGCTCTCATGCCTTTGAAGACATGTTCTAGTGTCTTTGTTCACTCATTTCTGTGCGTATATGTAGCATATATGGAGTATAATATCGAAAATCATCTTATATTTCTAAAGGGAGGTAGTAATAAAATATGGTTTCTGTTTGAATTAGAACCAGGTCCGCGGTGGAGATGAAGTTCTCAAAGTCATGCCGTGTGAACTGGAAGACCTGATGATGAGTTCTACTGCTGAACTATCCAGCTGCTGTGTCCTTGTCACCACGTGTCCTGAACTAGTGTTTTCCTGTAGCATTGTTGTCAGGCGTGTTCTCGAGGCTGTACTCGACCACAACAATTTCCTGGTTGTGCCTTCGATTACGAAGGGTGTGGTTCTTGTAAAGCTTCCCAACAAATCTGATGCGGCATGTCTTCATCATCATGTTTATGAGTGGAAAGACCACTCTGTTAGGTTCTCCAAGGTTGACAAGATGGTGATGGTGCATGTAGACATCTCACACGAAGTCCATGGCCTAGTCAGTTATGCGGGGTTCATCCCATAGGTCGGTGGCAAGAAATAGTCTGCAGAGTTTAGTTAGTGCAACTTTGCTTGTCTGTAGTAAGTACTATTGTTCAGTACTTGATTTGTGTTTGTGAACCCTGTATTGTTTATTAGTACTGCCGCTTTTGGTGTGTGAACGGTCTATGTTAATGTCTGTCCACTCAATTTAGTCTGTATATTTTGAAGTATCCAGATCATATTTTTTGTGAGGACGGTTTATCAATTATGGTTACACTCCAATATCTGTATGCATTGCAGGGTTTATCGCACCCACCAGGATTTCCAGTCCCATGGATGTTCGGTCCATTCGATTTGTCACGACCTTTGGACTGTCCTGCTTGTGGGAGTAGGCGGGGCCCCTGCATGCCACACGTAGTTGGACGATCAATCTTCTGTTTAGTACTTCAACATAGTGATTTCCTGGTAAGGATTCACTCGTGTCACATCAAGTAAATCTTATTGATTTACTGTCTAAATCTTATTGATTTAATGTCATGTTTTCTTTCTTTTCCTGCAATTTTACGATGCAGGTTTTGCCATGTGACATTCATCACAGAATAAACCGTTTGGTTTGCTCTACAATGGCTATTTTTGCAGGTTTCACTTCTTATGTCGTGTCAGTAACGAAGGCACTGTCCATCACTTATATTACTGGAAAAAATTGGATCAGTCTGTTGTCTGAGTACAAGCTGAATCCCTATGATGAACTGCAGTTTGGTTTAACAAAAACGCCACAATTAGTCCTTCTCGCGTTTAAAAGAAATGAAGAAAAAAACTGGATCACGGTCACTAGTCAAGTTAGAAAGCTGATCATAGCAGACCAGACACGATCGCCGCTGTCTCGCACAGATCGAGCACCGGCAGTTGCTCTAGCACTGACAGCGGCAGCAGCTCAGTCTGATCCAGCTGAGGATTGGGCACCGACCGCGTCAGCGGATCAGTCTGATCTACCGGAGGATCGGGCATCGACACCGGCACTTGCTCCGACACCGGCACCAGCTCTACAAGGAGCACCATCTCCGGCAGCAGCAGCGGCTTCGGCACCTGCACCAACACTTGCACTTGCATCTGCTCCGGCCCGTGCAGTTGCACCGGCAACACAGACTGGGCTACAGTTCGCACTTCATATACCAAAGTCCTTACAAAAACCGACATGTCCACCTTCTTGGTAAGCATTGGCCGCCCAAGTGCTTCGTTCTTTTTTCTTTCCATGTTGTTTCACATGATTCACTGTGTTGATCTAACTGTTTGGGTATGTCTTCTTGTTTGCAAACAGAGAATTCCTAGAGCAACGAGGGAGTCATTCAACAATCCGGGCGACCGCGGCCAAGTTTCTCTTACCATGCGCAGCCTTGGTGTGAATGAACCTGCTCAATATACCGTAAGTACAAAGGATGGTCGCATGATGATTGATGCTAAAGGATGGTCAAGGTTCAAATCTAAATCATATCTTGCGGTAGGGGATGATGTCAAAATCAAACTTTCTCGGCAAGGAGAGCTGGTCCAAATCAACTTTGAAATTCTTTAGTAGCAGCACGCAACTGCCGAACTGATCTATCCTCCGAGAGATTTTGATGTAATAATCTGGCATGGTGAAACAAGTGTCCTGTGTGTATAAGTAGTACGACAGTATTATTTATCACATGGTATATCGTTGATAGAATTGCAACTCTGATTGCTGGTTAGGAACTGTCGTTCGATTTCATTCCAACAGCTGCCGTGCTTTATTCAATTTTGTGTATTCGCCTTGCGACAGCATCTAAAACCAGCGCCGTACCGATCGCTTGCAATATGAAAAGCGCTAAAGTAGAACACATGGGCCCCCAAACATGCAGGGTCGGCCTGCGGCCCAAAGTCCAGAACCGTGAGCCTATCTGAGTATTATATTCTTAGCTGAACCCCCATAAAAAAAGCTGAACCCCCATAATGCCCGTGCGTTGCAGAGGGAGTATATTTCTCGGCAAGGTGAGCCTGTGATATAAAAGATTTATATATTTCTTTACAGAGGGAGTATCTCTCTGTCAAAAAAATATATTTATGTGTAACTAGTTACTCCTGTCTTTCTACTTCCTTTCGCTGATATGTGGGGCAACCGGCAATGGGGTCCACGTGCCATATGCACAAATTAGAGTGCACAACTTCACGGTAGACACACCCCGGTCATAGCGCCGCAGTAATGCCCAATGAGCCGTCAAATCACAACCCCCTTTCCAGCTTTAGCAGTAAGCTGGACGGACGAAGCGGCAATATTTCACTGGGCCTGAATCCCCTTCTCCCTCGTCTGCTTGTTCAGAGAAAACCCCCTCTCGGCGATTGCATAGGGTTTTCTCATGGAGAACCAGATACAAATTCTTCATCCATCCACGATAAATCCAAGTCCCTTGGTCGCAGGTAATCCTAGGATGGCAGCCGCCGCCGTTGTTGCATTTTTCTTGCAACTGAATCTAGTGTGTTTCATTTGCAGTACCCAAAGTGCGAGTACCCTACAGGTTTCTGCGCCCTCGGCGAGACGCCACACTTGTTCCTTCTCATCCTAACACAACATTTTGAAACGCGCACAGTATGTTCCTAGGATCCTCTTTTCTATCCGGGAGGGTGGGTTTTTTTGAACATGTTGTGTTCTCATATTATTTTTCTTGCAGTGTATTATTTGCTCTGCTAGAACACATGTACTCAAGATGCTTGGCCTTGCCATAACTGAATACACTAGTTTAATGGTCATAGTGAAGACAAGCCATGGATATAAGTTCCGAGTTGGGTTCATGAACCAAGAAGATCACTGCTTTTTTAGGCCGAACTTGGATAAACTTTCTCAAGTGTTACAGACTGAAAGTTGGCGCACGAATGTTGATGGAAATAGCAGAACCTGGTCTCATCTTCACTGTGATCTTCCACCCCGACGTCGTTCCAATTGTTCATCCATGTTAGTTTTGTATCTGGTTCTTGCTTGTTGCCTCGATTACTTCTTAATCCACCTATTCTGTCTAACTAATCACAATTTAACTTTAGAAGTAGCAACGAATCTCTCACGAAGATGCTACTTCTAACTAATATTTTCTTATAATTGGTGGCACGTGTAGGTTTTTTCAGAGTTAAGAAGTATGCTCGTTTGTTACTCTGTAATAACTCGGCTGTTACTAATGCCACTGAAGTTGACTGGATTGACATCCACAAGTTCCTACACTTTATTGATCGTCTTGAGGTCCTTGTGGGGCGTTTCAATGGTGGAAGGCCACGTGGGATATGTGTGCCACTGCTGCACTCATTGAACAGGTCCAACTGTGTCGAGAAACTTATGGTACGAGCTGTTTTTTGTTATATATGTTGTTCATAAACTATTGCTTATACACAGTTTTACAGCTGTGATCTTCTTGAAACAGGAACTGCCGAGTTCTATTGTTCCTATACAGATGCCTGACCATGGTCGGGTCAGACTTGCGCTTGGTCACAACATGATGTTTATGTCGACCTACTCAATTCCCCTTGGAGGTGAAAAGATACTTATTCATGGGTGGTCTCAAATAATGAAGGCCCGTCCATCTTGGAGAATATGACAGAAGATTATCTTCATGCTTTTCCATGGCTCTAAAGCGAATATCCCGTTTATTGACCACGTTGCTTTCAGCTTTGGTTGTTAAGTGCCCCTGCTGGTTTCAGTTAAGGTTATTAAGTACTCCTGCTGCTTTTACAGTCTGTCGTGTTTCTTCAGTCCTGTCTTCCTCCAGCCGCCAAAACCAAACCAGCGCCGGCGGGGCCGTCTGCTTCCGCCTCCCACGGCTGGCTGCGCCTCAGCGCACGCATCGCCGCCCCACCGTCTCCTTAATCGTTAACGCCGACGTCCTCCGCGCGCTTTGGTGCGCTCGCCGCGGCGCCGCCCTCTCGCGTTGTCAACATGGTCAACAAACAACAGGAATCGGCAGAAGTATGTGGAGAGGATGACAGTAGGGGCCCACCACGTCAGCGTATGGAAAAATAAAATGCTTCCACCTAGTGTTTTCCTGACATCTGGGACCCACGACATTGTGAGCGTATATAGTCAATAGACAAGAGAACAGCACAAGATCGGCTGACACCTGGGACGTAGCTACTCGAGCAGTATTTTTTTTGTTTGGTATTGTTGAGACGGAGCAGGGTTTGAACTGGGCTGTGGCCCGTCTAGCCCAGGCTTATATTTTATGTTCACCATGTGACCAGCCCAGCTATTTTTTCTTTGTGAAAATGAGCCCAGTTTATTTTTTCTGAAGAATACCCAATCCAGGCCTACTTATTTTTCTACGCACTGATGGGCTGCAACTCTTTCAAGACGCCTGCAAATCTTGAAAGTAATATGAAATGGGTTGTAAATATAAAAACAGATGACAAATTGGCAATTACTTTATAATTTCTGAATTTTTTCACATTTTCAGATTCCTATTTCACTGGGCATTAACCTAATTTAAATATATCTTCAAAGTACTTTAAATCTGGCTCGACATTTCGGTATTAAAAATAGTTTGGAACCCACATAAATATGCGAAATTGGCCCTGGCCAACCAAAAAAACGACTGCAATAAATTGCATAAGAAGTTGCCATGAGCTATATATAAATTATTAAAAAAAGAGGGAGTGGTCTGACTTGTGGGCCTGTTTAGTTGACGCGTATGCAAGATTTTTTTTAGTTATTATATACGTCAACAAACGATTCTAGCAGACGTAACCGTTGGATGTCAATCCAACGGCCGTCGTGTTTCTTCAATCTCTGATCTTCTTGCTCCAGCCACCAAAGCAGCGCCGGCGGGACCGCCTACTCCCGCCTCCCGTGGCCGGCTGTGCTGCCGCGCAGGCCTCAGCGCCCTCTACTACTCCCACCGCTGGCATGGGCATCCCTCTACTCACCCACACCCCCTGTTATTCTGCGGCGATGGCTGCCTCACACCGCAGCCGAACCGGTAAACCCTCGTACTCCTCTCTGCGCGGGCTTCCACTGCCGCGTCGTCCCCTTCCTAGGCCTCGCCGTCGTCCACCGCCTTGGTGCTCTCGGCGCGGCGTGGTCAATGTGGTCAACAACCGACTTCCATCGGAAGAGTACTGTACATGGAGAGGCTGACAGCTAGGTCCACGGCAGCCGCAAGGAAGTGCCTCCTTATTAAGCGGAAAATAATTATTCCTCCACCTGACAGCAGGGACCCACCGGACGGGCCACCAGTATTTCGCGAAAAAAACGTTTTCCCCTGACTGCTGGGACCCACAGGACGGGCCACCGTATTTCGCGAGAAAAACGTTCCCCCCGCTATCAGCTCGGACCCACCGGAGGTGCCTCCTTATTACGCACAAAAAAATGAATACCCCCTGCTAGCTGGGACCCACCTTGGTGGGAGGCTGACTTGTGGGCCTACGAAGTTGACTGGGACGGAGGCCTTTGTCAACTTTAGTCAATATATGAATGATTCTAGCTCCAGTGACCGTACGATGTCCATCCAATGGCCGTAGTGCTTCTTCAACCTCTGGTCTTCTTGCTCCAGCCGCCCAAAGCAGCGCTGGTCGTGCCGCCTGCTCCTGCCGCCCATGGCCGGCTGTGATGCCGCGGAGGCCTCACCGCCCCCTACTACTCCCACCACTGGCCAGGCCATCCCTCTACGCACCCACACCCCCTGTTATTCTGCGGCGACGACAGCCTCACACCGCAGCCAAACGAGTGAACCCTCATACTCCTCTACGCGTGGGCATCCACTGCCGTGTCTTCCCCGGCTCCGCGTCGTCCCCTTCCTAGGCCTCACCGTCGTCCACCGCCCTGGTGCTCTCGGCGCGGCGTGGTCAACGTGGTCAAGGAATGGCTTCCATCGGACGTGGACTGTACGTGGAGAGGCTGATAGGTGGTCCACGGCCGCAGCAAGGAAGTGCCTCCTTATTACGCGCAAAATAATTATTCCTCCACCTGACAGCGGGGACCCACCGGACGGGCCACCGTATTTCGCGAAAAAAACGTTTCCCCCTGACTGCTGGGACCCACCAGGTACATCTTCGCATGCAAGGAAGTGCGTCCGAAAAAACGATTCGCCCCCCTGACTGCTGGGACCCACCAGCTACATCTTCGCGCGCAAGGAAGTGCGTCCGGGCAAAAACAAAACAAAACGATTTCCCCCCTGACTGCTGGGACCCAGCAGCTACACCTTCGCACGCAAGGAAGTGCGTCCGGGCAAAAACAAATCGATTCGCCCCCCTGACTGCTGGGACCCACCAGCTACATCTTCGCAGGCAAGGAAGTGCCTGACAGTCGGGACCCACCTGGTCGAAGCGTACGTAGCGTTGTCATTCTGGTCGCGAACGTGTACGTACATATATACTGGTCGATGTAGAGGCGCGCACGTGTCGTAGTAGAGGCGCGTATGTGTCGTAGTAGAGGCGCGCACGTAGCATGTACACGTACGTATAGCGGCCAGGGTGCAAGAAAGAAAATACGGCCACGTACGTACATACGGGCAGGGTCTCGAACGCCTACTCGCGCATACGTACGGCCAGGGCTCGTGTACATGGCTGGGTCAGAACGGAGAAACATCGTCGTCATCGTGTTCATGGGGAGGCAACGGAATGCGTCGTGTTCATCGGGAGGCAACGGAATGCGTCGTGTTCATCGGGAGGCAATAGAACGCGTGGGAGCCAACCGGCTGGGTCGGAACGGAATGCGTGGTCGTGTTCATCGGGAGGGCTTGGACGGAACAGGCGATGGAAACGAGGCCTGGCGTACCGCAAAACGGAGGAAACGGCCTTGTGTTCGACCGGCCACGTTCGAAACGGGATCCTGTTCATCGGGAGGGGTCTGGCGTACCGCAAAACGGAGGAAACGGACCTCCTACGATCGAAACGGGGGTCCTGTTGATCGGGAGGGGTGTGGCGTACCGCAAAACGGAGGAAACGGACTTGTGTTGGAGCGCTACGGTCGAAACGGGGGTCCTGTTGATCGGGAGGGGTGTGGCGTACCACAAAACGGGACTCCACGGGATACTGTTCATCTCCACCGTCGACCTCCTCCAGCCTCCACGGGCTACCGTCGACCTCCTCCAGCCTCCATGGGCTCCTGTTCATCCAGCCTCCACCGCGCGCTACTCCACCGGCTACTATTCAACCACCCTCCACCGTCTACTGTTCATCCAGCCCTCTACACCAGGGGTCCTGTTCAACCACCCCTCCATCGTCTACTATTCATCCAGCCCTCCACACCGCGGGGTCCTGTTCAACCACCCCTCCACGGGCACCCCTCCACCGTCTACTGTTCATCCAGCCCTCCACACCACGGGGTCCTGTTCATCCAGAGGCAACGCCACAGCTCACTGTTCATCCACCCCCCCCCCGCAACGCTCACTGTTCATCCAATCGATCGGCTTCAGTTAGCAGCAGTAGCGAAGGAATCGCTCGATCGGGTTCAATTAACAGCCATCGATCGATCGCTCGGGTTCAGTAACGCGTAGCCTGCAGTGCAATCGCTTGGGTTCAGTTAGAGCCCAACGCCTCGCTCGGGTTCAGTTAGAGCCAACGCCTCGCACACACGCGCGTACGTGTACAAGAGAAACGTGCATCGCTCGGCCCCCGACCTCCCACCGTAACCGGGAACTCCCCGAAATTTTCCTCCCCCTCGCTTCTACCACAGTTTTTTCCGTCATGGACGGCCCAAAGAATGTCATGCAGCTGCGTCTCCGGCCCGCCCAGGACAAAAAGCCCATTTTCTGTCATGATTTTTTGTCATAGAAGTAGGAGCCCACCACATCTATGATGATACCGGGTTTTGTCACAATTATCGTCATAGAAGTGTCATATGTATGACAGAAAAAAAATTCGTTCGGCCCAAAATGTCACGGATGTGTCTTTTTTTTGTAGTGCTTGTTTCAGTGTTTCGCAGAAAAGAAATATCAAATGGACTCCAAATGGAATGAAACCTTCGGGAGCGTGATTTTTGGAACGAACGTGATCCAGGAGACTTGGAGTTGAAGTCAGGGAAGCTTCGAGGTGGCCACGAGGTAGGGAGGCGCGCCTGCCCCCTGGGCGCGCCCCCACCCTCGTGGGCCCCTCGTGGCTCCCCTTACCGACTTCTTTCGCCTATATATATCCATATACCCTAAAAACATCGAGGAGCAGAATAGATCGGGAGTTCCGCCGCTGCAAGCCTCTGTAGCCACCAAAAACTAATCGGGACCCTGTTCCGGCACCCTGCCGGAGGGGGGATCCGTCACCGGTGGCCATCTTCATCATCCCAGCGCTCTCCATGACGAGGAGGGAGTAGTTCACCCTCGGGGCTGAGGGTATGTACCAGTAGCTATGTGTTTGATCTCTCTCTCTCGTGTTCTTGATTTGGCACGATCTTGATGTATCGCGAGCTTTGCTATTATAGTTGGATCTTATGATGTTTCTCCCCCTCTACTCTCTTGTAATGGATTGAGTTTTCCCTTTGAAGTTATCTTATCGGATTGAGTCTTTAAGGATTTGAGAACACTTGATGTATGTCTTGCATGTGCTTATCTGTGGTGACAATGGGATATCACGTGATCCACTTGATGTATGTTTTGGTGATCAACATGCGAGTTCCGTGACCTCGTGAACTTATGCATAGGGGTTGGCACACGTTTTCGTCTTGACTCTCCGGTAGAAACTTTGGGGCACTCTTTGAAGTACTTTGTGTTGGTTTGAATAGATGAATCTGAGATTGTGTGATGCATATCGTATAATCATACCCACGGATACTTGAGGTGACATTGGAGTATCTAGGTGACATTAGGGTTTTGGTTGACTTGTGTCTTAAGGTGTTATTCTAGTACGAACTCTATGATAGATCGAACGGAAAGAATAGCTTCATGTTATTTTACTACGGACTCTTGAATAGATCGACCCGAAAGGATAACTTTGAGGTGGTTTCGTACCCTACCATAATCTCTTCGTTTGTTCTCCGCTATTAGTGTCTTTGGAGTGACTCTTTGTTGCATGTTGAGGGATAGTTATATGATCCAAGTATGTTATTATTGTTGAGGGAACTTGCACTAGTGAAAGTATGAACCCTGGGCCTTGTTTCAACGGATTGCAATACCGTTTACGCTCACTTTTATCATTAGTTACCTTGCTGTTTTTATATTTTCAGATTACAAAAACCTATGTCTACCATCCATATTGCACTTGTATCACCATCTCTTCGCTGAACTAGTGCACCTATACAATTTACCATTGTATTGGGTGTGTTGGGGACACAAGAGACTCTTTGTTATTTGGTTGCAGGGTTGTTTGAGAGAGACCATCTTCAACCTACGCCTCCCACGGATTGATAAACCTTAGGTCATCCACTTGAGGGAAATTTGCTACTGTCCTACAAACCTCTGCACTTGGAGGCCCAACAACGTCTACAAGAATAAGGTTGCGTAGTAGACATCAAGCTCTTTTCTGGCGCCGTTGCCGGGGAGGTGAGTGCTTGAAGGTATATCTTTAGATCTTGCAATCGAATCTTTTAGTTTCTTGTTTTATCACTAGTTTAGTTTATAAAAGAAAAACTACAAAAAATGGAATTAAGGGCGCCTCATATGCTTCATCTTTTTAATATCTTTCGTGAAAATGATGGGAAGGAAAATTGTGCTCAAGTACTAGAAGAAGAATTACATAGAATGCTTGGCATAAAATATGTGAATGATCAGCATGATTGCAATGTTGTTAGTATGAATTCTTTGAATACCCATGATGCTAATGATATGCAAAGCCACAAGCTTGGGGATGCTATGTTTGATGAAGATGATATGTTTAGTCCCCCAAGTTTTGATAAGCAAATTTATTATGATGAAAGCATGCCTCCTATTTATGACGAGTATTGTGATGACACGTATGCTATAAAGAATAAACATAACCATGAAATTTGTCATCATGATTTTAATTTTCAATTGGATTATGCTTCACATGATAGTTATTTTGTTGAGTTTGCTCCCACTACTATTGATGAGAATAAATTTGCTTATGTGGAGAGTAGTAAAATTTCTATGCAAGTAGATCATGAAAAGAATGCTTTATGTGCTGGTTATATGGTTGAATTCATTCATGATGCTACTGAAAATTATTATGAGATAGGATCATATGCTTCTACATATTGCAATAATATCAAGTTTCCTCTCTATGTGTTGAAAATCTTGAAGTTATGCTTGTTTTGCCTTCCTATGGTAGTTGATTATTGTTAACATAAGTTGTTTGCTCACAAAATCCCTATGCATAGGAAGTGGGTTAGACTTAAATGTGCTAGTCATATTCTTCATGATGCTCTCTTTATGTTTCAATTCTTATCTTTTATGTGAGCATCATTGAAATCATCATGCCTAGCTAGGGGCGTTAAAGGATAGCGCTTGTTGGGAGGCAACCCAATTTTATTTTTGTTTCTTGCTTTTTGGTTCTGTTTAGTAATAAATAAATAATCTAGCCTCTGGTTAGATGTGGTTTTATGTTTTAATTAGTGTTTGTGCCAAGTAAGACCTACAGGATCTTCTTGGATGATAATTATTTGATCTTGCTGAAAAAGACAGAAACTTTCTGCTCACGAAAACAATTGTTAAAAATCACCAGAAAGCGATAAAATACTGATTCCAATTGCAGTAGATCAATAATCAAATTATCTAGGTCTACCTATTTTGGCAGATTTTTATGAGTTCCAGAAGTGTGCGTTTGATACAGATTACTACAGACTGTTCTGTTTTTGACAGAGTCTGTTTTCTTTGTATTGTTTGCTTATTTTGATGAATCTATGAGTACTATCGGAGGGTATGAACCATAGATAAGTTGGAATACAGTAGATATTATACCAATATGAATTTAGAATGAGTTCACAACAGTACCTAAGTGGTGATTTATTTTCTTACACTAACGGAGCTTACGAGTTTTCTGTTGAGTTTTGTGTTGTGAAGTTTTCAAGTTTTTGGGTAAAGATTCGATGGACTATGGAATAAGGAGTGGCAAAGAGCCTAAGCTTGGGGATGCCCAAGGCACCCCAAGGTAATATTCAAGGACAACCAAGAGCCTAAGCTTGGTGATGCCCCGGATGGCATCCCCTCTTTCGTCTCCGTTCATCGGTAACTTTACTTGGAGCTATATTTTTATTCACCACATGATATGTGTTTTGCTTGGAGCGTCATTTTATTTTGTTAGTATTTTCTTGATTTTATTTATAATAATGTTTTGCATCTCTATTTTCAATAAAAATGTGAAGGATAGCCTTTACCATGCTTATTTTGCAAGTATACATGTTGCTGTTTCAAAACAGAAAGTTTATCGCTGTTGCAAAAATTCCCTAGAAAAGCCAGAATATGATAAAATGTTGAAACTTTTTGCATAATAAGATCTGATAAATTTTCTACAATGTGGTAGAATTTCATAATGTTTGGAATTAGGGAAGTATGATGAATCTTGCATTCTTTACAGACTGTACTGTTTTGGCAGATTGCTGTTATGTTTGCATTGTTTGCATATGTTTGCTTGTTTAATGATTCAATTTGAGGATAGGAGTATTAAATATGCAGAGGCATTTAGTATGCAATGTTGAATAATAATTTTAGTGATTTGTTACAGTAGAAAATGATAAGGTTTTTGCATTGGTTTATACTAACTTATCTCATGAGTTCTTGTTGAGTTTGGTGTGGATGAAGCTTTCGAGATTTAGGAAACCGTGATATAAAAGGAATTAAGGAGACGCAAAAGTTCAAGCTTGGGGATGCCCAAGGCACCCCAAGATAATATTTCAAGAAGTCTCAAGCATCTAAGCTTGGGGATGCCCCGGTGGGCATCTCACCTTTCTTCTTCAACAATTATCGGTTAGTATCGGTTGAGCCTAAGTTTTTGCTTCTTCACATGATGAGTGCTATTCTTGAAATGTCATTTTATTTTGTTTTGCTTGCTGTTTGAATAGTATCCCAAGATCTGAAATTCTTAAATGAAAGAGAGTCTTCACATAGCTACATAATTATTTAACTACTCATTGATCTTCACTTATATCTTTTTGGAGTAGTTTGTCATTTACTCGTGTGCTTCACTTATATCCTATGAGTAAATGGTTGAATGATTTGAATGTCATAAATCTGAAATTATATATGTTTCATATGCTTATCCCATGGGGAGTAATGACTTCACATATAAGAAGTAGAGGTGGTAAATTTATTGAAGGTTAGCAAACGTTGTATGGGTCACTTGAACAATTCATGAAAGAATATTGAAGGAAGAGAGATTTCACATATAAATATACTATCTTGGACATCTTTTGTAATTGTGAGCACTCATTAAAATATGACATGCTAAAAGGTTGATGTTGGATAAGGAAGACAACGTAATGGGTTATGTTTTCTTATATCCGAAATAAAGTATATTGTCATGGATCGCCCAACACATTGAGCTTGCCTTTACCCCTCATGCTAGCCAAATTCTTTGCACTAAGTAGAGATACTACTTGTGCTTCCAAACATCCCTTAAATCAGTATTACCATGAGAGTCCACCATACCTACCTATGGATTGAGTAAGATCCTTCAAGTAAGTTGTCATCGGTGCATGCAATAAAAATTGCTCTCTAAATATGTATGATCTTTTAGTATGGAGAAAATAAGCTTTATACGATCTTGTGATATGGAAGCAATAAAAGCGACGGACTGCATAATAAAGGTCCCTATCACAAGTGGCAATATAAAGTGACGTTCCCTCGCATTAAGATTTTGTGCATCCAACTATAAAAGCGCATGGCAACCTCTGCTTCCCTCTGCGAAGGGCCTATCTTTTATTCTTGTCTTTTACCTTATGCAAGAGTCATGGTGATCTTCACCTTTCCTTTTTACATTTTATCCTTTGGCAAGCACATTGTGTTGGAAAGATTCTGATATATATATCCAATTGGATGTAAGGCATCATGAGCTATTATTGTTGACATTACCCTTGAGGTAAAAGGTTGGGAGGCGAATCTATAAGCCCCTATCTTTCTCTGTGTCTGATTAAAACTTTGAACCCATAAATATCGCGCGAGTGTTAGCAATTGTGAAAGACTAAATGATACTTGAGTATGTGGAGTTTGCTAAACCAAAGCTCTGACATAGACTCTTCCTAAAAATAAGATGAATTGTAATTGTTTGATGACTAATAACACGGTTTGTTAGTTTTCAAGAAGGTTTATGATCTATACTTTAACATGTGAATAGCTTGTTACTTGATCATGAGAAGCTTTATGAGTTGATCTATTGTTATGACATATGATGATGCTAGAAAAGGTGATTGAAATTATCATTGATCAAACTTGTGCAACTGCTAGCATTCACACTTCATAAATTATTTATTTTATCATTTACTACTCGAGGACGAGCAGGAATTAAGCTTGGGGATGCTGATACGTCTCCAACGTATCTATAATTTACGAAGTATTCATGCTATTATATTATCCATCTTGGATGTTTAATGGGCCTTACTATGCACTTTTATATTATTTTTGGGACTAACCTATTAACCCAGAGCCCAGTGCCAGTTTTTGTTTTTTCCCTTGTTTCAGTGTTTCGCAGAAAAGGAATATCAAACGGAGTCCAAACGGAATGAAACCTTCGGGAGCGTGATTTTTGGAACGAACGTGATCTAGGAGACTTGGAGTTGAAGTCAGGGAAGCTTCGAGGTGGCCACAAGGCAGGGAGGCGCGCCTGCCCCCTGGGCGCGCCCCCACCCTCGTGGGCCCCTCGTGTCTCCCCTTACCGACTTCTTTCGCCTATATATATCCATATACCCAAAAACATCGAGGAGCAGAATAGATCGGGAGTTCCGCCGCTGCAAGCCTCTGTAGCCACCAAAAACCAATCGGGACCCTATTTTGCTTATTTGTGGTGACAATGGGATATCACGTGATCCACTTGATGTATGTTTTGGTGATCAACTTGCGAGTTCCGTGACCTCGTGAACTTATGCATAGGGGTTGGCACACGTTTTCGTCTTGACTCTCCGGTAGAAACTTTGGGGCACTCTTTGAAGTACTTTGTGTTGGTTTGAATAGATGAATCTGAGATTGTGTGATGCATACGTATAATCATACCCACGGATACTTGAGGTGACATTGGAGTATCTAGGTGACATTAGGGTTTTGATTGATTTGTGTCTTAAGGTGTTATTCTAGTATGAACTCTATGATAGATCGAACAGAAAGAATAGCTTCATGTTATTTTACTATGGACTCTTGAATAGATTGATCAGAAAGGATAACTTTGAGGTGGTTTCGTACCCTACCATAATCTCTTCGTTTGTTCTCCGCTATTAGTGTCTTTGGAGTGACTCTTTTTTGCATGTTGAGGGATAGTTATATGATCCAAGTATGTTATTATTGTTGAGAGAACTTTCACTAGTGAAAGTATGAACCCTAGGCCTTGTTTCAACGCATTGCAATACCGTTTACGCTCACTTTTATCATTAGTTACCTTGCTGTTTTTATATTTTCAGATTACAAAAACCTATGTCTACCATCCATATTGCACTTGTATCACCATCTCTTCGCCGAACTAGTGCACCTATACAATTTACCATTGTATTGGGTGTGTTGGGGACATAAGAGACTCTTTGTTATTTGGTTGCAGGGTTGTTTGAGAGAGACCATCTTCAACCTACGCCTCCCACGGATTGATAAACCTTAGGTCATCCACTTGAGGGAAATTTTCTACTGTCCTACAAACCTCTGCACTTGGAGGCCCAACAACATCTACAAGAAGAAGGTTGCGTAGTAGACATCACTTCACTCAATGGTCTTGGTGGGCTGCACTGCTGGAGGTGATGCAATTGATGATGTCAGGTGGAGTGAATGCTAGCAACAAGAGGAAAAGAAATAAAAGTACCAATTGTAGCAGCACAAAGTATTAGTTAATTGGTGGAAAATAAATACGAAAAATAAGAAAAAAATTCTCCATTTAGTAGATTTTTAACTGCCTGTGTTGCACCAAATTATCAATAGGACCACAATGATATTATTGTTGGAAATATGCCCTAGAGGCAATAATAAAATGGTTATTATTGTATTTCCTTGTTCATGATAATTGTCTATTGTTCATGCTATAATTGTATTAACTGGAAACCGTAATACATGTGTGAATACATAGACCACAACATGTCCCTAGTAAGCCTCTAGTTGACTAGCTCGTTGATCAATAGATGGTTATGGTTTCCTGACCATGGACATTGGATGTCATTGATAACGGGATCACATCATTAGGAGAATGATGTGATGGACAAGACCCAAACCTAAGCATAGCACAAGATCGTGTAGTTCGTTTGCTAAGACCTTTTCTAATGTCAAGTATCATTTCCTTAGACCATGAGATTGTGCAACTCCCGGATACCGTAGGAATGCTTTGGGTGTACCAAACGTCACAACGTAACTGGGTGGCTATAAAGGTACACTACAGGTATCTTCGAAAGTGTCTGTTGGGTTGGCACGAATCGAGACTGGGATTTGTCACTCCGTATGACGGAGAGGTATCTCTGGGCCCACTCGGTAATGCATCATCATAATGAGCTCAATGTGACTAATGAGTTAGCCACGGGATCATGCATTACAGAACGAGTAAAGTGACTTGCCGGTAACGAGATTGAACGAGGTATTGGGATACCGACGATCGAATCTCGGGCAAGTAACATACCGATAGACAAAGGGAATTGCATACGGGATTGGTTGAATCCCCGACATCGTGGTTCATCCGATGAGATCATCGTGGAACATGTGGGAGCCAATATGGGTATCCAGATCCCGCTATTGGTTATTGGCCGGAGAGGTGTCTCGGTCATGTCTGCATGGTTCCCGAACCCGTAGGGTCTACACACTTAAGGTTCGGTGACGCTAGAGTTGTTATGGGAAATAGTATGTGATTACCGAAGGTTGTTCGCAGTCCCGGATGAGATCCCGGACGTCACGAGGAGTTCCGGAATGGTCCGGAGACGAAGATTTATATATGGGAAGTCCTTATTCGGTTGCCGGAAGTGTTCGGGGGTATATCGGTATTGTACCGGGACCACCGAAAGGGTTCTGGGGGTCCACCGGGAGGGTCCACCTGCCCCGGAGGGCCCTATGGGCCGAATATAGAGGGGAATCAGCCCCTAGGTGGGCTGGGCGCCAAACCCCCCTAGGGCCCATGCGCCTAGGGTTGGGGGGGGGGGAACCCTAAAGGGGGCGCCCCCTTGGCTTGGGGGGCAAGCCTCCCCCCCCTTGGCCGCCGCCCCCCCTCTAGATCCATCTGGAGGGGGCCGGCCCCCCTCTCCCTTGCCCCTATAAATAGAGGGGGGGTGGGAGGGCAGCCGTACCTCTTCCCTGGCGCAGCCCTCCCTCCTCATACACCTCCTCCTTCTCCTCCATAGTGCTTAGCGAAGCTCTGCCGGAGAACCACGAGCTCCATTGCCACCATGCCGTCGTGCTGCTGGAGTTCTCCCTCAACTTCTCCTCTCCCCTTGCTGGATCAAGAAGGAGGAGACGTCCCCGGGCTGTACGTGTGTTGAACGCGGAGGCGCCGTCCGTTCGGCGCTAGATCGGATCTTCCGCGATTTGAATCGCCGCGAGTACGACTCCATCAACCGCGTTCTTGTAACGCTTCCGCTTAGCGATCTTCAAGGGTATGAAGATGCACTCCCTCTCTCTCGTTTCTAGCATCTCCTAGATTGGTCTTGGTGACACGTAGGAAAATTTTGAATTATTGCTACGTTCCCCAACAGTGGCATCATGAGCTAGGTCTATGCGTAGATTCTATGCACGAGTAGAACACAAAGTAGTTGTGGGCGATGATTTGTTCAATTTGCTTACCGTTACTAGTCTTATCTTGATTCGGCGGCATTGTGGGATGAAGCGGCCCGGACCGACCTTACACGTACTCTTACGTGAGACAGGTTCCACCGACTGACATGCACTTGATGCATAAGGTGGCTAGCGGGTGTCTGTCTCTCTCACTTTAGTTGGATCAGATTCGATGAAAAGGGTCCTTATGAAGGGTAAATAGCAATTGGCATATCACCGTTGTGGCTTTTGCGTAGGTAAGAAACATTCTTGCTAGGAACCCATAGCAGCCACGTAAAACATGCAACAACAATTAGAGGACGTCTAACTTGTTTTTGCAGGGTATGCTATGTGATGTGATATGGCCAAAAGGATGTGATGAATGATATATGTGATGTATGAGATTGATCATGTTCTTGTAATAGGAATCACGACTTGCATGTCGATGAGTATGATAACCGGCAGGAGCCATAGGAGTTGTCTTAATTTATTGTATGACCTGTGTGTCAATGAAAACGCCATTTAATTAATTTACTTTATTGCTAACCGTTAGCCATAGTAGTAGAAGTAATAGTTGGCGAGACAACTTTATGAAGATCATGATGATGGAGATCATGGTGTCATGCCGGTGACGAAGGTGATCATGCCGCGCCTCGAGGATGGAGATCAAAAGGCGCAAGATGATATTGGCCATATCATGTCACTTTATGATTTGCATGTGATGTTTGTCATGTTTACATCTTATTTGCCTAGAACTACGGTAGCATAAATAAGATGATCCCTCACTAAAATTTCAAGAGATGTGTTCGCCCTAACTGTGCACCGTTGCGAAGGTTCGTTGTTTCGAAGCACCACGTGATGATCGGGTGTGATAGATTCTAACGTTCGCATACAACGGGTGTAAGCCAGATTTACACATGCGAAACACTTAGGTTGACTTGACGAGCCTAGCATGTACAGACATGGCCTCGGAACACAAGAGACCGAAAGGTCGAACATGAGTCGTATAGTAGATACGATCAACATGGAGATGTTCACCGATGATGACTAGTCCGTCTCACGTGATGATCGGACACGGCCTAGTTGACTCGGATCATGTATCACTTAGATGACTAGAGGGATGTCTATCTGAGTGGGAGTTCATTAAATAATTTGATTAGATGAACTTAATTATCATGAACATAGTCAAAATGTCTTTGCAAATTATGTCGTAGCTTACGCTTTAGTTCTACTATTTAAGATATGTTCCTAGAGAAAATTTAGTTGAAAGTTGATAGTAGCAATTATGCGGACTGGGTCCGTAAACTGAGGATTGTCCTCATTGCTGCACAGAAGGCTTATGTCCCTAATGCACCGCTCGGTGTGCTTAACCTCGAGCGTCGTTTGTAGATGTTGCGAACATCTGACATACACGTTTTGATGACTACGTGATAGTTCAGTGCGTAATGCTAAAACGGTATAGAATTGAAGCACCGAAGACGTTTTGAAACGTCGCGGAACATATGAGATGTTTCAAGGGCTGAAATTCGGATTTCAGGCTTGTGCCCACGTCAAGAGGTGTGAGACCTCCGACAAGTTTCTTAAGCCTACAAACTAAGGGAGAAAAGCTCAATCGTTGAGCATGTGCTTAGATTGTCTGAGTACTACAATCGCTTGAATCGAGTGGGAGTTGTCTTCCAGATGAGATAGTGATGGTTCTCCAAAGTCACTGCCACCAAGCTACTAGAGCTTCGTGATGAACTATTACATAGCAGGAATAGATATGATGATCCTTGAGCTATTCGCGATGTTTGACACCGCGAAAGTAGAAATCAAGTAGGAGCACCAATTGTTGATGGTTAGTAAAACCACTAGTTTCAAGAAGGGCAAGGGCAAGAAGGGATACTTCATGAAACGGCAAATCAGTTGCTGCTCTAGTGAAGAAACCCAAGGTAGAACCCAAACCCAAGACTAAGTGCTTCTGTAATAAGGGAACGGTCACTGAAGCAGAACTACCCTAGATACTTGGTAGATGAGAAGGCTGGTAAGGTCGACAGAAGTATATTGGATATACATTATATTAATGTGTACTTTACTAGTACTCCTAGTACCACCAGGGTATTAGATACCGGTTCGGTTGCTAAGTGTTGGTAACTCGAAATAAAAAGCTACGGAATAAATGGAGACTAACTAAAGGTGAGATGACGATATGTGTTGGAAGTGTTTCCAAGGTTGATGTGATCAAACATCGCACACTCTCTCTATCATCGGGATTGGTGTTAAACCTAAATAATTGTTATTTGGTGTTTGCGTTGAGCATAGACATGATTGGATTATGTTTATCGCAATACGGTTATTCATTTAAGGAGAATAATGGTTACTCTGTTTATTTGAATAATACCTTCAATAGTCTTGCACCTAAAATGAATGGTTTATTGAATCTCGATCGTAGTGATACACATGATCATGCCAAAAGATATAAGATAGTAATGATAGTACCACATACTTGTGGCACTGCCATTTGAGTCATATTGGTATAAAACGCATGAAGAAGTTCCATGTAGATGGATCTTTGGACTCACTCGTTTTTGAAAAGATTGAGACATGCGAACCATGTCTATTGGTATATATGCATGAAGAAACTCCATGCAGATGGATCATTTGGACTCACTTGATTTTGAATCACTTGAGACATGCAAATCATACCACATGGGCAAGATGACTGAAAGGCCTCGTTTTCAGTGAGATGGAACAAATGAGCAACTTGTTGGAAGTAATACATTTGATGTGTGCAATCCAATGAGTGCTGAGGCACGCAGTGAATATCATTATGCTCTTACTTCACAGATGATTTGAGTAGATTCTAAGTATATTTACTTGATGAAATACAAGTCTGAAGTAATTTCAGAGTGAAGTAGAAGATCTTCGTGACAAGAGGATAAGATGTCTATGATATGATCATAGAGATGAATATCTGAGTTACGAGTTTGGTACACAATTAAGACATTGTGGAAATTGTTTCACAACTAATACCGCCTGGAACACCATAGTGTGATGGTGTGTCCGAACATCATAAATGCACCCTATTGGATATGGTGCATACCATGATGTCTCTTATCGAATTACACTACCGTTTATGGGTTAGGCATTAGAGACAACCGCATTCACTTTAAATAGGGCACCACACAATTCCGTTGAGACGACACCATATGAACTATGGTTTAGAGAAACCTAAGCTGTCGTTTCTTAAAAGTTTGGTGCTGCGACGCTTATGTGAAAAAGTTTCAGGCTGATAAGCTCGAACCCAAAGCGGATAAATGCATCTTCATAGAATACCCAAAACAGTTGGGTATACCTCCTATTTCAGATCTGGAAGCAAAAGTGATTGTTTCTAGAAACGGGTCCTTTCTCGAGGAAAAGTTTCTCTCGAAAGAATTGAGTGGGAGGATGGTGGAGACTTGATGAGGTTATTGAACCGTCACTTCAACTACTGTGTAGCAGTGCACAAGAAGTTGTTCCTGTGGCACCTACACCAATTGAAGTGGAAGCTTATGATAGTGATCATGAAACTTCGGATCAATTCACTACCAAACCTCGTAGGACGACAAGGATGCGTACTACTTCAGAGTGGTACGTAATCCTGTCTTGGAAGACATGTTGCTAGACAACAATGAACCTACGAGCTATGGAGAAGCGATGGTGGGCCCAGATTCCGACGAATGGCTCGAGGCCATAAAATCCGAGAGAGGATCCATGTATAAAAACAAAGTATAGACTTTGGAAGAACTACTTGATGGTCGTAAGGCTGTTGGGTGCAGATGGATTTTAAAAGGAAGACAGACAATGATGGTAAGTGTCACCATTAAGAAAGCTCGACTTGTCGTTAAGATGTTTTCCGACAAGTTCAAGGAGTTGACTGCGATGAGACTTTCTCACTCGTAGCGATGCTAAGAGTCTGTTGGAATTATATTAGCAGTTACTGCATTATTTATGAAATCTTGCAGATAGGATGTCAAAACCATTGTTTCCTCGACGATTTTCTTGAGGAAAGGTTGTATGTGATACAACCAGAAGGTTTTGTCAATCCTCAAAGATGTTAACAAGTATGCAAAGCTCCAGCAATCCTTCTAAGGACTGGAGTAAGCATCTCGGAGTTGGAATGTACGCTTTGATGAGATGATCAAAGATTTTGGGTTTTTACAAAGTTTATGAGAAACTTGTATTTTCCAAAGAAGTGAGTGGGAGCACTATAGAATTTTTGATGAGTATATGTTGTTAACATATTGTTGATCAGAAATGATGTAGAATTTCTGGAAAGCATACAGGGTTATTTGAAAAGTGTTTTTCAATGTAAAACCTGGATTAAGCTACTTGAACATTGAGCATCAAGATCTATAAGGATAGATCAAAAACGCTCAATAGTACTTTCAAATGAATACATACCGTGACAAGATTT
The DNA here is from genome assembly GCF_002575655.3 of Aegilops tauschii subsp. strangulata. NCBI lineage: Eukaryota > Viridiplantae > Streptophyta > Magnoliopsida > Poales > Poaceae > Aegilops > Aegilops tauschii. The sequence goes on along the minus strand of NC_053041.3, from coordinate 624,151,706 downwards.
TGAAGGAGTTCAAAATAGATCAGCAAAGAAGGGGTTCTTGGCTGTGTTACAAGGTGTGAGTATTGAGTAAAACTCAAGACCTGACCACGGCAGAAGAGAGAGAAAGGACGAAGGTCGTCCCCTATGCTTTAGACGTAGGCTCTACAATATGCTATGCTGTGTACCGCACCTGAAGTGTGCCTTGCCATGAGTTAGTCAAGGGGTACAATAGTGATCCAGGAATGGATCACATGACAGCGGTCGAACTTATCCTTAGTAACTAGTGGACTAAGGAATTTTCTCGATTATGGAGGTGGTAAAAGAGTTCGTCGTAAAGGGTTACGACGATGCAAACTTTGACACTAATCCGGATGACTCTGAGTAGTAAACCGGATTCGTATAGTAGAGCAGTTATTTGGAACAGCTCCAAGTAGCGCGTGGTAGCTGCATCTACAAGATGACATAGAGATTTGTAAAGCACACACGGATCTGAATGTTGCAGACTCGTTGACTAAAACCTCTCTCGTAAGCATAACATGATCAAACCCTAGAACTCATTGAGTGTTAATCACATGGTGATGTGAACTAGATTATTGACTCTAGTAAACTCTTGGGTATTAGTCACATGGCGATGTGAACTTTGAGTGTTAATCACATGGTGATGTGAACTAGATTATTGACTCTAGTGCAAGTGGGAGACTGTTGGAAATATGCCCTAGAGGCAATAATAAAATGGTTATTATTGTATTTCCTTGTTCATGATAATTGTCTATTGTTCATGCTATAATTGTATTAACTGGAAACCGTAATACATGTGTGAATACATAGACCACAACATGTCCCTAGTAAGCCTCTAGTTGACTAGCTCGTTCATCAATATATGGTTATGGTTTCCTGGCCATAGACATTGGATGTCATTGATAACGGGATCACATCATTAGGAGAATGATGTGATGGACAAGACCCAAACCTAAGCATAGCACAAGATCGTGTAGTTCGTTTGCTAAGAGCTTTTCTAATGTCAAGTATCATTTCCTTAGCCCATGAGATTGTGCAACTCCCGGATACCGTAGGAATGCTTTGGGTGTACCAAACGTCACAACGTAACTGGGTGGCTATAAAGGTACACTACAGGTATCTCCGAAAGTGTCTGTTGGGTTGGCACGAATCGAGACTGGGATTTGTCACTCCGTATGACGGAGAGGTATCTCTGGGCCCACTCGGTAATGCATCATCGTAATGAGCTCAATGTGACTAATGAGTTACCCACGGGATCATGCGTTACAGAACGAGTAAAGTGACTTGCTGGTAACGAGATTGAACGAGGTATTGGGATACCGACGATCGAATCTCGGGCAAGTAACATACCGATAGACAAAGGGAATTGTATACGGGATTGATTGAATCCCCGACATCGTGGTTCATCCGATGAGATCATCGTGGAACATGTGGGAGCCAATATTGGTATCCAGATCCCGCTATTGGTTATTGGCCGGAGAGGTGTCTCGGTCATGTCTGCATGGTTCCCGAACCCGTAGGGTCTACACACTTAAGGTTCGGTGATGCTAGAGTTGTTATGGGAAATAGTATGTGGTTACCGAAGGTTGTTCGGAGTCCCGGATGAGATCCCGGACGTCACGAGGAGTTCCGGAATGGTCCGGAGACGAAGATTTATATATGGGAAGTCCTTATTCGGTCGCCAGAAGTGTTTGGGGGTATATCGGTATTGTACTGGGACCACCGAAAGGGTTCCGCGGGTCCACCGGGAGGGTCCACCTGCCCTGGAGGGCCCTATGGGCCGAATATAGAGGGGAACCAGCCCCTAGGTGGGCTGGGCGCCAAACCCCCCTAGGGCCCATGCGCCTAGGGTTGGGGGGGAAACCCTAAAGGGGGCGCCCCCCTTGGCTTGGGGGGCAAGCCTCCCCCCCTTGGCCGCCGCCCCCCCTCTAGATCCATCTGGAGGGGGCCGGCCCCCCTCTCCCTTGCCCCTATAAATAGAGGGGGGGTGGGAGGGCAGCCGTACCTCTTCCCTGGCACAACCCTCCCTCCTCATACACCTCCTCCTTCTCCTCCATAGTGCTTAGCGAAGCTCTGCCGGAGAACCACGAGCTCCATTGCCACCATGCCGTCGTGCTGCTGGAGTTCTCCCTCAACTTATCCTCTCCCCTTGCTGGATCAAGAAGGAGGAGACGTCCCCGGGCTGTACGTGTGTTGAACGTGGAGGCGCCGTCCGTTCGGCGCTAGATCGGATCTTCCGCGATTTGAATCGCCGCGAGTACGACTCCATCAACCGCGTTCTTGTAACGCTTCCGCTTAGCGATCTTCAAGGGTATGAAGATGCACTCCCTTTCTCTCGTTGCTAGCATCTCCTAGATTGGTCTGGGTGACACGTAGGAAAATTTTGAATTATTGCTACGTTCCCCAACAATTATCTTATCTATCGGAGTATCGTGCCCACGAATGACAATCAACTTTGAAGCACTAGTAACATTACAACATCACCTTTTGAAGAACCTAAAAATTGATTTATGATAAACCAATATGCATCGAGACAAATTAATATGCCACACTCCATCTACAGATGATGCCTACACTGGATTCCCTAACTGTGTTAGCGCTATCGCGCAAGAACTTTAACCCAACATATTTCCTAGCGGCGCAACTTCAGGCCCAGTGATTGCCAAATTAAATATAATTATTTATACTAAAATTATTATTTTTAATACTCATAAAAAATATAACTAATATATGCTAAATCCCATAGGATGTTAAAATGCTATATTTTTCATTTCTCAATAAGTTACACATTAAAAAGTAAATAATGTTGATTGTGAGAAAGCACATATTTTCGCTGATTGTGAGATAACACTTGCATTCTTCTATATATTTATATGTGTATATTTAGATATCTTGGTAGGAATTCCTGGAGTGTATGGTCTATGGAATATCTTGGTAATTGTTTATTAAAGTTTATGATTATGTATACTGAAAGGGCATTTCTCTTCTAAGTGATTTTGGTGTAGATGACAATGATGAGTGTTATTTTTACGCTCATCCAACTTTAGTTTAAACCGAGATATTTCATAAAAACCGAGATATTCTCTCCGATATTGCTACTCATGACTAATGAATGCAAAGATTCCAAATATCCGATCTTTATTTTGTTTCTACGGGATATGGGCTATTTATGGAGAAATCAAGACAATCATGGAAATGAGTAAAGTGGAGATAGAGGAGATCAAGTGGAAGGCACAGTAGAGGAACCAAAGTAAAAGGCGGTGTTCCATATGAACATCACCGTTTGTGTGGATGGTCATATGGACTGCCAACCACACCGCATGATCCACCTGAACGACCTTTATAAAAGGCCCAACGTCAGAAGAGCCATGCACGAAGCCACACATCTCCATCTTAGCAACAGTCATCTCCATCAACCCTAGTCAGCGTCATCTCCCATCTACATCTCCATAGCCACCACCATCACCACCACCGTAGTGCTCAGCCATCTAGCCATACTTCTAATTGTGAATCACATCCGGCAACTACTGTAAGACATATTATCAATCAATCAATCTTCATGATGTGTTCTTCCACGGTTTCTTCGTGTGATCCGATCTTCATTGTGAGTAGTTCGGTAACGTCATGGGTTGAGGCATAACCCGACAACCCGATGTATTTGTTCGAGGGATCGATGGAAGTACTTTGAATTAACGTCACATATGTGTAACATAAAATTGCATTGTAGTTGTCTCTTGTCTCGTTCGCGTTTTTCATCCCTGCAGGTACCCAGGATCATGAGAATAAGCCATGAAGAGGCTAAGGGCTAGGAGGCTGATGACCCACAAGTATAGGGGATCAATCATAGTCCTTTCGATAAGTAAGAGTGTCCAACCCAAAGAAGAGCAGAAGGAATTGATAAGCAATTTTCGGTAAGGTATTATTTGCAAGTGTTGTAAGATAGTAATAGCAGATAGTTTGATAGCAAGGTAATAGGTAGTAAGTAACAAGTGACAATGGTACCAAGGTGCAGCAAGTGGCCCAATCCTTAATATTGATAAGGACAAGCCGGAAGTATTTCTTATAGTGATCAAACGTTCTCGAGGACACCAAGGGAATTCATCTAGTTACTTTCATCTTGTTTCATTGACACGCGTTCATTGCTTTGATAAATTGTCATGTGGGTGGACCGGTGCTAAGGTGGTGTTCTTGCTTGAACAACAACCTAGTTATGATTACCCCCTCTCGCAAGCATCCGTAAATACAAGACAAGAACTAAGATAAAACTAACCATAGCATTAAACAAAAGGATCCAAATTAGTTAGCCCCTTACGGAAATAGATCATAAACTAGGGTTTAGCCTTCTGCCACTCTCGCAACCCATCATCTACTTACCATCCCACCATGCTTTCCCCTAGGCCCAAATATGCTGAAGTGTCATGTAGTCGACGTTGACACGACACCACTAGAGGAAGAACAACATAACACATCATCAAAACATTGAACGGATACCAACTTCACTTGATAACTCATAATAAGACTTCTTCCATGTCCTCAAGAACAAACGGAACTACTCACGAATCATATTCATGTTCACGACCAGAGGAGATAAATATGTAATTAACAATGTGAACTTATAATCTTCCACCAAGTAAACCAACTAGCATCAACTACAAGATATAATCAACACTACTAGCACACCCAGGTACCAATCTGAGGTTTAACACAAAGATTGAACACATGAGATGAACTATGGTTTGGAGATGAGATTGTGTTGGTGAAGATGTTGATGGAGATGAGTCCTCCCATGATGAGAGGAGCGTTGCTGATGTCGATGGCTTCGATTTCCCCCTCCCAAAGGGAAGTATCCCCGATGGAACGCTCCACCCGAGAGTAAAAGTGCTCCTGCCCAAGTTCTGCCTCGAGACGGCGACACTTTGTCCCGAAAGTCTTCTTCTTCTTTTTCCAGGGCAAATGACTTTATATAGCAGAAGATGGGCGTCGGTGGACCTTTGTGGGGCCCACAAGGCACCTGGGTGTGCCCTGGGGGGTAGGGCGCACCCCCTGCTTTGTGGGCCCACCGAGGCTCCATGTGGTACTTCTTTCTTCTAGTATTTTAATATATTTTAAAATAATTCTTCGTAAATTTCTAGGTCATTTGGAGCTCCGGAGAATAGATATCTCTGTTGTAGCTTTTTTCGGCTCCGAATTCCAGCTGCTGGCAATCTCCATCTTTCGGTGTATCTTGCATTTTAAGAGAGAAAGGGCATTAGAATTGCATCATAAAGTGAAATATAGCTCAAAAATATTATAAATAACAGTAAGAAAATATGGTGTCAAAATGGACGTATCAACTCCCTCAAGCAAAAGCCGAACTCAATAAACATGACCACAAGTTTAGAGAGATGCGTTGATAAAAGAAAACATGGAACATGAAAGCATCATAAAACAGTAATTATTCATCATAAAACATCTCATGGTCAAGTAATAATCTACCCACAAGCCAAAGTATAAACAATAAACCCTTTTGGAAACCAACAAAAAAGCAACCAAAAAAAGCCCATTTTTATTAATTGTTCTTTCTGCTTTTCTTTTCTGTTTTCATATTTATTTTTTTCTCCTTTTTAATATGTCACCATTTTTCAAACTCGCGAACATTTTTTTGATTACACGAACACATTCAAATTCACAGTTTTTCATTTGTGAACATTTTTTTCATTTGCGGAATTTTTTTAGTTCATGAATATTTTTAAAATTCATAAAATATTTGAAATTTAAAAATATTTTCCAAATGAGTGAGCATTTTCTGAATTCATGGAAATTTTCTTAAATACATGAACATTTTTTAGATTAGAATAAAATCGACTGATATAAAACCCAGCGCTCGGTGCTAGCACTCATTCCCGTTGCGTAATGTATATTTGGCTGGCCCATTAATCACGTTAGTGAGCGACAAAAAGAGCCCAAGCATACCCATGAAGGAAGAGCAGCCCATACAAAACCCAGCTCCTCTTCGCTGCCAGTCTTGACAGAATATCTTCTCTTGAGAGACGGGGGTGATGGGAGCCGGTGGCGGGAGCAAATAATTAAGTGGTACCAGGGGCGAACCCAGCGGGCACTGTGGGTGTGCTGGGAGCGCGCCATTTGGTGCGCCCAACCTGTTTTCTTTGGTCCAGTGATTAACAGCAGGCCCCATCCTCCTACTCATCACCGACTCCGCATACAAACAAAATAAGCATTGTGTTTGCATGTTAATGCCAAAATTTTGCACCACTTTAATGTACACCATAACTTCTAGCATCAAAGTGGACGATTTGCGCCAAATTGTAGCACCACCAATGTAATTGACTTAGCAAGATTACAAACCAATCTATGATTGGATGGTTAGAGGGACGGTGGTATCCCCAGCCCACCAGGGTTCAAATCCTGGTGCTCGCATTATTTCTGAATTTATTTCAGGATTTCCGGCGATGCGCTTTCAGTGGGAGGAGATGTTCCCGTCGACGACGAGGTGCCTACAGTGACTTCGTATAAATCTCAAGATGATATGCCGGCTCAGTCTCTCGAAGATGCTCATAAGGGTAGAATGTGCGTGTGTGCGTTCATAGGGGTGAGTGTATGCACGTATGTATGAGCGCTTGTGTCTGTACTGTGTTAAAAAAAGGCAAGATTGGGCATCTTTGTGGTGTTATAGGGGTAAGCCCAGCACGCACCACTTGGATGGGCTTGGAGGGCACGGTTGCAGCAAAAAGATGCCCAATGCGCAAGCCGAAGCCCGGGACGGAAGGTCAGCCCATACACCGCGCGGCCCAATATGACACCACAAAGCTATCTCCAGACTCCAGACTCCAGAGCCCAGAGGAAGCCAGAGGCGTCTTCTCTGCGGCCATGGAAGCCGGAGGAGGCTTGGAGGCGGAGCAGGTGATGAGCGAGGTGCACCTGGGATGCCCGCCCCGCTTCCCGGGCCTCTACCTCTCCCGCTTCACCTTCTCCTCCCGTCCGCTAGGTAAAGAACAGCCCGAACTCGCTCGCCACCTCCTCTGTTCTCAGGCGCATTTCATCATACACCTTCACCGCGTCGCTTCTTGGCTCACATCCAAACGAGGTCGTCGGTTTGGCTTGCGCTGACGTGTCAACAATGTTTTATAGAGCCACCCGGAGGCGACGACGGCGAGCGTAGCAGCGGGCGCGAGCTGGTCACATCAACGAGCAGTTCCTGCGAGCGAGCGAGTGAGTTTTGCATTGCTTGTAGCTGGTGGATGGTGAATTGCTTGCTGTGCTGACTTGTTTCTTGGCTTGGTCGAGAAGGTGGCTCGCCTGACGCCGTCGCTGTCGCCGTGGACGACGACGGGGATCTCGTTCTCGACCGGAGAAGAAGGATTGGAGACAGTAAGGCGCGCTTGTTGCTGCATCTGTCCTTGTCGGTGAGTTGCAAAATCTGATCTTCCTTGGCATGCAGGAAGAAGAAGAAGCGAGGATCTCGTGCTCACCGTGCAGCGCGGCGTCACCTCGTCGCTGCGGAGCGTCGGGCTTCAGGTTGGAGAGTTTTTAGTGCCGGATTCCCTAGTGTCTTCTCGTCTTTCCTTTCGTCTGTGATCCATAGTTTGTTTCTGCTGTTGTTGCTTTACAGGTTTGGAAGGCGGCGATGCTGCTAACCGACTTTGTGTTGCACAAGAGCTTCACGTCGTCTGAATTCGACGGTGTTACTGCCATGGAGATCGGTGCTGGGACAGGTGATGGCTCGATCTGAAATTTGGTTGATACACAGAATCCTTCCACCTTTGCTTTATATTCGAGTTTTATTACCACTCTGTACAAGGTTGCTGTACGGCTTGTTCCTGAACACCAACGATATTCATGTAATTGCACAATGTTTGCCAGGTTTGGTAGGGTTGGCGCACGCTCGAGTTGCTAGAAGAATTTTCATTACAGGTAATTAGGTCTCCTTACAGTTTGGCAGTAGAATCCAGCAGGTATGGCTGGATCTGAAAGTCTGAATGTTGGATATTGGCAATTCGACATGATACTTAAATGCACCCTGAGAAAGTAATACATGGAGCAACCAAAGTTTCTTATGCCATGTTGCTATGTTTAGTCCTTACGTATTTTATTCACCAATGGGAATGAACAGATAGAGGCACTGATATCCTCGATAATTGCTTGGCTAATGTCCGTCTCAACTCTAGCATGCTAAAGTTTGATGAAGCAAAAGTCCTTGTACGGGAACTGGACTGGAAATTGTCGTGGCCTCCGCCCGTGGGTACACGTGATGCATCTGATCCAAGGTTTTTTTCTGCGCCAATTGCAGCCTGATTGTTCAATTGTTTACCATGGACTTCTGAGTTTTTTTTGGCACCGAGCTTAACCTATATGTTCTTCAATGCAGTTCGATATACTTATGGTCTGCAAGTGAAATCAAGGAGGCTGAGCAAGCCACACTGCTATTTGCTGCAGATGTTATTTACAGTGACGATCTCACTGATTTGTTCTTCGACACAGTGAGGCAGCTTATGTCATCTGGTGCCAAGAAGGTATCATTGTATTCACTGACAACATTTATCTGATCAAAGAAATCCAGCTAACTAAGATGCTTGAGAGAAAGATTCAGATTCTCCTTTGCATCTGTTAGGTGATGTACTTGACCCTGGAGAAGAGGTACAACTTCAGCCTGGACGAACTAGGCGTCGTGGCCAATGGTTACAAGCATTTCCGAAGCTTCTTCACGGTTCTAGATGGTAACATCCTTGCTAGATACTCTGACAAGCCGGCAAAATAATTGCTCCATCAGGCTATCTCAACTAACCTCCGGTCAATCCCATTGTCTCCAGGATGTGGAGGCCAGGACAATGCTACACTGAAACCAGGCCTCGTGGGGGAGCAGATAGACCTTGCGATGGTTCCTCAGTACATCAGGGAATATGACAGAGGCAAGGATCTGGAGATGTGGAAGCTCATGTATTGGCCAGACTAAAAATAGCATTGTCAGTTTACAAATTTTAGAGGAGTTCAGACTGTTTATGTTCATGCTGTCTGCAAATTATGTGTTCCCCCTAGGATACACATCTTCATGTGGCCGCTGGATAATAACCAGCTTATGACCAAAGTCAAGTTATAGAAAAGAAACCTTGCAAGGTCTGAAGATTGTCTGCTTTGCTCTGATCATGAATCTATCCAGCATCTTTTCTTCGGCTGTGTCTAATGAGCTTTGGTTAGACATTGCTAGATATTTTGTGTTTCTATTGACAATTCGTTTGAATCAAGCGCTAGATTTTGGATTGCCAACAAGAAACACCTCTTGCTTGAGTTACAAGTGATGTGGTGGTGTATTTGTAAGTATAGAAGATTTTCTTATAATGCTTCCTGGATTGACATCAAACTGGTTTGGTGGAGAATCCTGAAAACTGTCAAAAATTACAGTTGGATCAAAAAAGTATCTGCTTAATGACCGAGGTCCTGTAAAATTGCCTACGGCGACATCAAAGAGAAAACTACATCATGCTCCATTGAAAAGAAACATTACAGTATATTATCAGATTCAAAGAAAACAACGTCTTTCGGGTATCCAATAAAAATACATGTAAATCAAAATTCTAAATTCTGAATTTATCTTTGCATGAATTGATAGTTTTTACTCCATGATTGTAGGGAGTACACTGGCATAAATAAATCCGAAGCGAAACAGACAGATAGCTCCAGGAATGAATCTGTTAGCCAGGTAGGGATGTCCCATCAGTTTGGATCGATGGTCAGGTCCTGTGTACAGCAGGGTATGAATGTCCATCAGTTTGGCTTCCAACAGAGCATCAACATGGGTAGCAAAATCTCAGTTCAAATACATTAAGTAAGATGTATGGATGGCGCCAGTTCCCCTCTGTGTATGTACCTCCATTCTGAGCCTGCCAAACAGATGGATTGAGTGGATGCTAAATATATACATATCCTCTGCAAACTCGCGTTAATAAATATATAGACAACAATTGTGTCCACTGATAAAATTTGCGACTCTGATACCCAGCAAGGAGCAGCTAGATCGGGTGACATTTAATTGCATACCATAAGGAGAAGCGCATCACTGCATCAAAGCAAAAGCGACCATCACCACAGGGAGTCATGTCTCTCTGGCCTTCGGAACCAGTTGGTGTTGGCCTTGAGCTTGAGGTACGTATAGGGAGTGCTCGGCGTATGACATTCCAGCCAAGCAATTCTACTCTTTCCGTTTCTTCTCCAGGATCCGGAGAATACCTTGGTTTGGTCCAGCAGTGAGTGACTTGTGCTTGCTTCTGCACTACGGCCTCCAGGAGTAAGCTAGCGTACCTCATCACAATAGAGCAGGCATCCAGGGGGCGGAGCCAGGATGAAACACGAGAGGGGGCAAAGAGGTATATAATTTTTCTTCTTCAGAAACGTGTATACGAACTAATGGCTAGATCATTTAAGAAACTGACCACGCAAAGCATACATATAGTGTGAAAGAAAAGAAAAAAATCATTGCCAAAATAAAAGTAAACTAACCACTTTAGGCACAATAACTTGAGAAATATTAATATGTCGTTCCTTTTTGTTGGCACGTCCGTGAATTCTAGCCTTCAAGCTGCAGGAAAAATAAAAGTGTTTAAACGTAAAGAGAGAATGTAAACGTTGACTGATAAAAATATAAGCTTTAGCACATTACCTTCCATTTAGATGATTGATATTAAAATATATAAGTATCCTTCTTTTAGATGGCCGAGTAAGCTTGCTCAGATAGATCGGCTATTTCAAGTATACTACCAGTTGCGGATTTTGCAAAAAAAAAGTCCATTAGCTTTCTAAATAAATTGAAGTACATGAAGGCAGAATATTACATAGTCCAGAGACTTATTCTACTCCCATGTGCTCAAACTTATTCATATGAAATTATTACATAAAGCAAGATTAGATCAACCTAATTATCAATTTGTACCTTTTAAACACGGAATCAGAATAGACTGAAAATATGAAAATTAGAAGATAAAAATGAGAACTGAACCTAGGGCTTACCTTGATTGAAAGATTGATGAGTAGCGCACGTATTTTTTCTCCTTAGGGACGGCGATTTGGCAAGCAACTGCCCGTATGCATCTGCCTCCTCGTATTCCCTCTACATGGGCTGCAACTCACACATGTGCAGATAGGCTTTATATGACAGAAAAATTAAGCAGTGGGGGCAAATAGTCTAGGTTGAGGGGGGGCAACGATATATATCCTAGGCCTGGTACCTGAGGACAGTGCTGAATGTGTTGGCAGCACTGTCTGACTTGTACCTCAGAGCATCTCCAGCCGTTGGCCCCCAGGGGCGCGTAAAAACGCCGCCTGAGGGCGAGTCGGCGCTAAAAGCGGCATGGGGGCGAGCGGGTTCTCAGTCGCCGGCCCCAGGGTCGCCCCCAGAAGCCGTTAAAAAAAAGGAATTCGGCAAAGTTAGGCAAATTTGGACAAATATTCGGCTAAAGTTCGGCAAATACGAATATTCGACATTACATAACAAAGTTATTTAAAAAAAAGGCCGCAACTACAACTACGGGGCGAAGAAGTCGCTGAGCGCGGTGAAGTCGCCGACGTCGCCGCCATCCTCGTCGGCCTTCTCCTCCTTGACGCGGCCGCCCCTGCTGGACCCCTGCCCGGCGTCGCCCTGGCGGACCGGTGACGGCGATGCGTCATCGTCGCTGTCATCGAGGACGACGACGCCTCCCTCGTCCCGACCACGGCGCCGAGCGGTGAACCGCTCGTAGGCGAGGCGCTGGCGCTCCAGCTCCGTCCGCGCCCAGTCATCATGCGCCCACTTCAAGGCCGCCGCGTCGTCGAGCTCCTCCTTGACGCCGCCAGTGGGCCCTGGCTCTGTCTTCACAGCGGCGAGCCCCGGCTCCGTCTTTGGTTTGACGTAGCGCGGAGGTGCTGTGGGGGAGGTGCGCCCGCCGCCCTTGTTGATGACGATGCCGGCGCTGTGGGTGCGTCGGTCGAGCGGCGTCTCCGCTGCGGGCTCGGCCTTGACGCCGAACACCGCCGGCGAGCTGGAGGAGTGGGAAGAGGAGCGGGAGGAGGAGTGAGAGGAGGAGGACGAGGAGCTGAACCTCCTGGGCATCCATTGCCCGGCGCTCTGGCGGGGGACCGGGGCGGCGGCCGCGGCAGGGTATGCCAGTGGCGGGTCATTGCCGCCCTCGAGGTACTGGAGTACCTCGTGGAGCGTGCGGCCGGGGGCGCCCCACCATAGGCGGCGCCCCTCGTTGTTCTTAACGCCGCCCACCACCGGCGCCACGTTGGTGGACGCCAGCCGATGCGCCTGCCGGCGCTAGAAGTATGCCGCCCACGACGCGTGGTTGTCGGCGGCGTACTGCGGGAGGGCGCTGCTCGTCCGTCAGCAATGCCCGCACGCGGTCGACCTCGGCGGCGAAGAGGTCGGGGCGCGCATCGACGTCGAGCATCGGGGGAATGGGGACTCCACCGGCGCTGAGTCCCGATCCCGTCGGCCCGGCGCGCATGTCCGGTAGCACCGGGATGTTCGCCTCGAAGAAGAGGTAGGCCTCCCACTCGTGGAGCGAGCGGCAGCCGAAGCCGTTGGCCGCCGCCCCATCGCTGGGGAACCGCTCGGCCATCGGATGGGCTTGGGGAGAGAGTGGAGGGGAGGAACGTCGGCGGCGGCGATGGGCGGGTGTGGCCAGAGGCGAGGGGAGGCCTTGCTTTTATAGCCGCGCGCTGCGCCTTGTGTACGCGTGGTGGGAGGGGAGGCTGTTGGGGAACGTAGTAATTTCAAAAAAATTCCTACGCACACGCAAGATCATGGTGATGCATAGCAACGAGATGGGAGAGTGTTGTCCACGTACCCTCGTAGACCGAAAGCGGAAGCGTTAACACAACGCGGTTGATGTAGTCGTACGTCTTCACGATCCAACCGATCAAGTACCGAACGCACGGCACCTCCGAGTTCAGCACACGTTCAGCTCGATGACGTCCCTCGAACTCCGATCCAGCCGAGTGTTGAGGGAGAGTTTCGTCAGCACGACGGCGTGGTGACGATGATGATGTTCTACCGACGCAGGGCTTCGCCTAAGCACCGCTATGATATTATCGAGGTGTAATATGGTGGAGGGGGGCACCGCACACGGCTAAGAGATCAATAGATCAATTGTTGTGTCTATGGGGTGCCCCCTGCCCCCGTATATAAAGGAGCAAGGGGGAGGCCGGCCGGCCCTTGTTGGCGCGCCAGGAGGAGGAGTCCTCCTCCTTGTAGGAGTAGGACTCCCCTCTTTCCTACTCCTACTAGGAGGGGGAACGGAAGGGGGAGAGGGAGAAGGAAAGGGGGGCGCCGCCCCCCCTCTCCTAGTCCAATTCGGACCAGAGGGGGAGGGGGCGTGCGGCCCCTCCTGGCTGCCCCTCTCTCTCTCCACTAAGGACCATTACTTCTCCGGGGGGGGGGGGGGGGGGTTCCGGTAACCCTCCGGCACTCCGGTTTTCTCCGAAATCACCCGGAACATTTCCGGTGTCCGAATATAGTCGTCCAATATATCAATCTTTATGTCTCGACCATTTCGAGGACTCCTCGTCATGTCCGTGATCACATCCGGGACTCCGAACAACCTTCGGTACATCAAAACATATAAACTCATAATATAACTGTCATCGTAACGTTAAGCGTGCGGACCCTACGGGTTCGAGAACTATGTAGACATGACCGAGACACGTCTCCGGTCAATAACCAATAGCGGAACCTAGATGCTCATATTGGCTCCCACATATTCTACGAAGATCTTTATCGGTCAGATTGCATAACAACATACGTTGTTCCCTTTGTCATCGATATGTTACTTTCCCGAGATTCGATCGTCGGTATCTCAATACCTAGTTCAATCTCGTTACCGGCAAGTCTCTTTACTCGTTCCGTAATACATCATCTTGCAACAAACTCTTTAGTTGCAATGCTTGCAAGGCTTAAGTGATGTGCATTACCGAGAGGGCCCAGAGATACCTCTCCGACAATCGGAGTGACAAATCCTAATCTCGAAATACGCCAACCCAACAAGTACCTTCGGAGACACCTGTAGAGCACCTTTATAATCACCCATTTACGTTGTGACGTTTGGTAGCACACAAAGTGTTCCTCCGGTAAACGGGAGTTGCATAATCTCATAGTCATAGGAACATGTATAAGTCATGAAGAAAGCAATAGCAACATACTAAACGATCAAGTGCTAAGCTAACGGAATGGGTCAAGTCAATCACATCATTCTCCTAATAATGTGATCCCGTTAATCAAATGACAACTCATGTCTATGGCTAGGAAACATATCCATCTTTGATTAACGAGCTAGTCAAGTAGAGGCATACTAGTGACACTTTGTTTGTCTATGTATTCACACAAGTATTATGTTTCCGGTTAATACAATTCTAGCATGAATAATAAACATTTATCATGAAATAAGGAAATAAATAATAACTTTATTATTGCCTCTAGGGCATATTTCCTTCAGTCTCCCACTTGCACTAGAGTCAATAATCTAGATTACACAGTAATGATTCTTACACCCATGGAGCCTTGGTGCTGATCATGTTTTGCTCGTGGAAGAGGCTTAGTCAACGGGTCTGCAACATTCAGATCCGTATGTATCTTGCAAATTTCTTTGTCTCCCACCTGGACTAAATCCCAGATGGAATTGAAGCGTCTTTTGATGTGCTTGGTTCTTTTGTGAAATCTGGATTCCTTTGCTAAGGCAATTGCACCAGTATTGTCGCAAAAGATTTTCATTGGACCCGATGCACTAGGTATGACACCTAGATCGGATATGAACTCCTTCATCCAGACTCCTTCATTTGCTGCTTCCGAAGCAGCTATGTACTCCGCTTCACACGTAGATCCCGCCACGACGCTTTGTTTAGAACTGCACCAACTGACAGCTCCACCGTTCAATGTAAACACGTATCCGGTTTGCGATTTAGAATCGTCCGGATCAGTGTCAAAGCTTGCATCGACGTAACCATTTACGATGAGCTCTTTGTCACCTCCATAAACGAGAAACATATCCTTAGTCCTTTTTAGGTATTTCAGGATGTTCTTGACCGCTGTCCAGTGATCCACTCCTGGATTACTTTGGTACCTTCCTGCTAGACTTATAGCAAGGCATACATCAGGTTTGGTACACAGCATTGCATACATGATAGAGCCTATAGCTGAAGCATAGGGAACATCTTTCATCTTCTCTCTATCTTCTGCAGTGGTCGGGCATTGAGTCTTACTCAATTTCACACCTTGTAACACAGGCAAGAACCCTTTCTTTGCTTGATCCATTTTGAACTTTTTCAAAACTTTGTCAAGGTATGTGCTTTGTGAAAGTCCAATTAAGCGTCTTGATCTATCTCTATAAATCTTGATGCCTAATATATACGCAGCTTCACCGAGGTCTTTCATTGAAAAACTCTTATTCAAGTATCCCTTTATGCTATCCAGAAATTGTTGGAGAACGTAGCAGAAATTCAAAAAAAATTCTACGCATCACCAAGATCAATCTATGGAGTAATCTAGCAACGAGGAGAAGGGGAGTGCATCTACATACCATTGTAGATCGCTAAGCGGAAGCGTTGCAAGAACGCGGATGAAGGAGTCGTACTCGTAGCGATTCAGATCACGGTTGATTCCGATCTAAGCGCCGAACCACGGCGCCTCCGCGTTCAACACACGTGCAGCCCGGTGACGTCTCCCACGCCTTGATCCAGCAAGGAGAGAGGGAGAGGTTGGGGAAGGCTCCGCCCAGCAGCAGCACGACGGCGTGGTGGTGATGGAGGAGCGTGGCAATCTTGCAGGGCTTCGCCAAGCACCGCAAGAGACGAGAAGGGAGAGGGGTAGGGCTGCGCTATCAGGGAGATGTTCTCTCGTGTGTATGGCAGCCCCAAACCCCCACTATATATAGGGGAAAGGGAGGGGTTGCGCCCCCATCTAGGGTTCCCTCCCAAGGGGTGCGGCCAGCCCTAGATGGGACTTGGAGGGGCGGCCAAGGGGGGAGAGAGGGGCGCGCACCACTAGGTGGGCCTTAGGCCCATCTGAGCCTAGGGTTTCCCCCTCCCCCCTTCCCTGCGCCTTGGGCCCCTTGTGGGAGGCGCACCAGCCCACCTAGGGGCTGGTCCCTTCCCACACTTGGCCCACGCAGCCCTCTGGGGCCGGTGGCCCCACCTGGTGGACCCCCGGGACCCTCCCGGTGGTCCCGGTATGTTACCGATAGCACCCGAAACTTTTCCGGTGACCAAAACAGGACTTCCCATATATAAATCTTTACCTCTGGACCATTCCGGAACTCCTCGTAACGTCCGGGATCTCATCCGGGACTCCGAACAACATTCGGTAAGCACGTATATCTATTCCCTATAACCCTAGCGTCATCGAACCTTAAGTGTGTAGACCCTACGGGTTCGGGAACCATGCAGACATGACCGAGACGTTCTCCGGCCAATAACCAACAGCGGGATCTGGATACCCATGTTGGCTCCCACATGTTCCACGATGATCTCATCGGATGAACCATGATGTCGGGGATTCAATCAATCCCGTATACAATTCCCTTTGTCAATCGGTATGTTACTTGCCCGAGATTCGATCGTCGGTATCCCGATACCTTGTTCAATCTCGTTACCGGCAAGTCTCTTTACTCGTTCCGTAACACATCATCCCGTGATCAACTCCTTGGTCACATTGTGCACATTATAATGATGTCCTACCGAGTGGGCCCAGAGATACCTCTCCGTTTACACGGAGTGACAAATCCCAGTCTCGATTCGTGGCAACCCAACAGACACTTTCGGAGATACCTGTAGTGCACCTTTATAGCCACCCAGTTACGTTGTGACGTTTGGTACACCGAAAGCATTCCTACGGTATGCGGGAGTTGCACAATCTCATGGTCTAAGGAAATGATACTTGACATTAGAAAAGCTCTTAGCAAACGAACTACACGATCTTGTGCTAGGCTTAGGATTGGGTCTTGTCCATCACATCATTCTCCTAATGATGTGATCCCTTTATCAATGACATCCAATGTCCATGGTCAGGAAACCGTAACCATCTATTGATCAACGAGCTAGTCAACTAGAGGCTTACTAGGGACATGGTGTTGTCTATGTATCCACACATGTATCTGAGTTTCCTATCAATACAATTTTAGCATGGATAATAAACGATTATCATGAACAAGGAAATATAATAATAACCAATTTATTATTGCCTCTAGGGCATATTTCCAACAGTCTCCGACTTGCACTAGAGTCAATAATCTAGTTCACATCGCCATGTGATTAACACTCATAGTCCACATCGCCATGTGACTACACCCAAAGAGTTCACTAGGGTTTGATCATGTTCTGCTTGTGAGAGAGGTTTTAGTCAACGGGTCTGCAACATTCAGATCCGTGTGTGCTTTACAAATCTCTATGTCGTCTTGTAGATGTATCTACCACGCGCTACTTGGAGCTATTCCAAATAACTGCTCTACTATACGAATCCGGTTTACTACTCAGAGTCATCCGGATTAGTGTCAAAGTTTGCATCGACGTAACCCTTTACGACGAACTCTTTTACCACCTCCATAATCGAGAAAAATTTCCTTAGTCCACTAGATACTAAGGATAAGTTCGACCGCTGTCATGTGATCCATTCCTGGATCACTCTTGTACCCCTTGACCAACTCATGGCAAGGCACACTTTAGGTGCGGTACACAGCATAGCATACTGTAGAGCCTACGTCTGAAGCATAGGGAACGACCTTCGTCCTTTCTCTCTCTTCTGCCGTGGTCAGGTCTTGAGTCTTACTCAATACTCACACCTTGTAACACAGCCAAGAACTCCTTCTTTGCTGGTCTGTTTTGAACTCTTTCAAAATCTCGTCACGGTATGTATTCATTTGAAAGTACTATTAAGCGTTTTTGATCTATCCTTATAGATCTTGATGCTCAATGTTCAAGTAGCTTAATCCAGGTTTTCCATTGAAAAACACTTTTCAAATAACCCTGTATGCTTTCCAGAAATTCTGCATCATTTCTGATCAACAATATGTCAACAACATATACTCATCAAAAATTCTATAGTGCTCCCACTCACTTCTTTGGAAATACAAGTTTCTCATAAACTTTGTATAAACCCAAAATCTTTGATCATCTCATCAAAGCGTACATTCCAACTCCGAGATGCTTACTCCAGTCCTTAGAAGGATTGCTGGAGCATTGCATACTAGTTAGCATCTTTCAGGATTGACAAAACCTTCTGGTTGTATCACATACAACCTTTCCTCAAGAAAATTGTCGAGGAAACAATGTTTTGACATCCTATCTGCAAGATTTCATAAATAATGCAGTAACTGCTAATATAATTCCAACAGACATTTAGCATCGCTACGAGTGAGAAAGTCTCATCGCAGTCAACTCCTTGAACTTGCCGGAAAACATCTTAACGACAAGTCGAGCTTTCTTAATGGTGACACTTACCATCATTGTCTGTCTTCCTTTTTAAAATCCATCTCCACCCAACAGTCTTACGACCATCAAGTATTTATTCCAAGGTCTATACTTTGCTTTTATACATGGATCCTTTCTCGGATTTTATGGCCTCGAGCCATTCGTCGGAATCCGGGCCCACCATCGCTTCTCCATAGCTCATAGGTTCATTGTTGTCTAGCAACATGACTTCCAAGACAGGATTACGTACCACTCTGAAGTAGTACGCATCCTCGTCGTTGATCCGAAGTTTCATGATCACTATCATAAGCTTCCACTTCAATTGGTGTAGGTGCCACAGGAACAACTTCTTGTGCCCTGCTACACACTAGTTGAAGTGACGGTTCAATAACCTCATCAAGTCTCCACCATCCTCCCACTCAATTCTTTCGAGAGAAACTTTTTCTCGAGAAAGGACCTGTTTCTAGAAACAATCACCTTGCTTCGGATCTGAAATAGGAGGTATACCCAACTGTTTTGGGTATTCTATGAAGATGCATTTATCCGCTTTGGGTTCGAGCTTATCAGCCTGAAACTTTTTCACATAAGCGTCGCAGCCCCAAAATTTTAAGAAACGACAGCTTGGGTTTCTCTAAACCATAGTTCATATGGTGTCGTCTCAACGGAATTGCGTGGTGCCCTATTTAAAGTGAATGCGGTTGTCTCTAATGCCTAACCCATAAACGATAGTGGTAATTCGATAAGAGACATCTTGGTATGCACAATATCCAATAGGGTGCAGTTATGATGTTCGGACACACCATCACACTATGGTGTTCCAGGCGGTATTAGTTGTGAAATAATTTCCACAATGTCTTAATTATGTGCCAAACTCATAACTCAGATATCTCTATGATCATATCATAGACATTTTATCCTCTTGTCACGACGATCTTCAACTTCACTCTGAAATTACTTGAACCTTTCAACAATTTAGACTTGTGTTTCATCAAGTAAATATTCTCAGCATCTAATCAAATCATCTGTGAAGTAAGAACATAACGATATCCACTGCATGCCTCAACACTCATTGGACTGCACACATCAAATGTATTACTTCCAACAAGTTGCTCTCTTGTTTCATCGTACTGAAAACGAGGCCTTTCAGTCATCTTGCCCATGTGGTATGATTTGCATGTCTCAAGTGATTCAAAATCAAGCGAGTCCAAACGATCCATCTGCATGGAGTTTCTTCATGCATATATACCAATAGACATGGTTCGCATGTCTCAATCTTTTCAAAAACGAGTGAGTCCAAAGATCCATCAAAATGGAGCTTCTTCATGCGTTTTATACCAATATGACTCAAGTGGCAGTGCCACAAGTATGTGGTACTATCATTACTATCTTATATCTTTTGGCATGAACATGTGTATCACTACTATCGAGATTCAATAAACCATTCATTTTAGGTGCAAGACCATTGAAGGTATTATTCAAATAGACAGAGAAACCATTATTCTCCTTAAATGAATAACCGTATTGCGATAAACATAATCCAATCATGTCTATGCTCAACGCAAACACCAATCTCGATGGTAGAGGGAGCATGCGATGCTTGATCACATCAACCTTGGAAACACTTCCAACACATATCGTCATCTCACCTTTAGCTAGTCTCCGTTTATTCCGCAGCTTTTATTTCGAGTTACTAACACTTAGCAACCGAACCGGTATCTAGTACGCTGGTGCTGCTAAGAGTACTAGTAAAGTACACATTCATATAAAGTATATCCAATATACTTCTGTCGACCTTGCCTGCCTTCTCATCTACCAAGTATCCAGGGTAGTTTTGCTTCAGTGAGCGTTCCCCTCATTACAGAAGCACTTAGTCTCGGGTTTGGGTTCAACCTTGGGATTCTTCACTAGAGCAGCAAATGATTTGCTGTTTCATGAAGTATCCCTTTTGCCCTTGCCCTTCTAGAAACTAGTGGTTTTACTAACCATCAACAATTGATGCTCCTTCTTGATTTCTACTTTTGCGGTGTCAAACATCGCGAGTTGCTCAAGGATCATCATGTCTATCCCTGATATGTTATAGTTCATCACGAAGCTCTAATAGCTTGGTCGCAGTGACTATGGAGAACCATCACTATCTCATCTGGAAGATTAACTCCCACTCGATTCAAGTGATTGTAATACTCAGACAATCTGAGCACATGCTCAACGATTGAGCTTTTCTCCCTTAGTTTGCAGGCTTAAGAAACTTGTCAGAGGTCTCATACCTCTTGACGTGGGCATTAGTCTGAAATCCCAATTTCAGTCTTTGGAACATCTCATATGTTCTGCGACGTTTCAAAACCGTCTTGTCGCCACAATTTTAAACCGTTAGCATCACACACTAAACTATCACGTAGTCATCAAAACGTGTATGTCAGATGTTTCATAACATCTACAGACGACGCTCGAGGTTCAGCACACCGAGCGGTGCATTAAGGACATAAGCCTTCTGTGCAGCAATGAGGACAATCCTCAGTTTACGGACCCAGTCCGCATAATTGCTACTATCAACTTTCAACTAAATTTTCTCTAGGAACATATCTTAAACAGTAGAACTAAAGCGTAATCTATGACATAATTTGCAAAGACCTTTTGACTATGTTCATGATAATTAAGTTCATCTGATTATTTAATGAACTCCCACTCAGATAGACATCCCTCTAGTCATCTAAGTGATACATGATCCGAGTCAAACTAGGCCGTGTCCGATCATCACGTGAGACGGACTAGTCATCATCGGTGAACATCTCTATGTTGATCGCATCTACTATACGACTCATGTTCGACCTTTCGATCTCTTGTGTTCCGAGGCCATGCCTGTACATGCTAGGCTCGTCAAGTCAACCTAAGTGTTTCGCATGTGTTCCGAGGCCATGTCTGTACATGCTAGGCTCGTCAACACCCGTTTTACTCGAACGTTAGAATCTATCACACCCGATCATCACGTGGTGCTTCGAAACAACGAACCTTCGCAACGGTGCACAGTTAGGGGGAACACGTCTCTTGAAATTTTAGTGAGGGATCATCTTATTTATGCTACTGTCGTTCTAAGCAAATAAGATGTAAACATGACAAACATCACATGCAAATCATAAAGTGACATGATATGGCCAATATCATCTTGCGCCTTTTGATCTCCATCTTCGAGGCGCGGCATGATCACCTTCGTCACCGGCATGACACCATGATCTCCATCATCATGATCTCCATCATCGTGTCTTCATGAAGTTGTCTCGCCAACTATTACTTCTACTACTATGGCTAACGGTTAGCAATAAAGTAAAGTAATTACATGGCGTTTTTCATTGACACGCAGGTCATACAATAAATTAAGACAACTCCTATGGCTCCTGCCGGTTGTCATACTCATCGACATGCAAGTCGTGATTCCTATTACAAGAACATGATCAATCTCATACATCACATATATCATTCATCACATCCTTTTGGCCATATCACATCACATAGCATACCCTGCAAAAACAAGTTAGACATCCTCTAATTGTTGTTGCATGTTTTACGTGGCTGCTATGGGATTCTAGCAAGAACGTTTCTTACCTACGCAAAAGCCACAACGTGATATGCCAATTTCTATTTACCCTTCATAAGGACCCTTTTCATCGAATCCGATCCGACTAAAGTGGGAGAGACAGACACCCGCTAGCCACCTTATGCAACTAGTGCATGTCAGTCGGTGGAACCTGTCTCACGTAAGTGTACGTGTAAGGTCGGTCCGGGCCGCTTCATCCCACGATGCCGCCGAATCAAGATAAGACTAGTAACGGCAAGTAAATTGACAAAATCGACGCCCACAACTACTTTGTGTTCTACTCGTGCATAGAAACTACGCATAGACCTTGTGCTAGGCTTAGGATTGGGTCTTGTCCATCACATCATTCTCCTAATGATGTGATCCCGTTATCAATGACATCCAATGTCCATGGTCAGGAAACCGTAACCATCTATTGATCAACGAGCTAGTCAACTAGAGGCTTACTAGGGACATGGTGTTGTCTATGTATCCACACATGTATCTGAGTTTCCTATCAATACAATTTTAGCATGGATAATAAACGATTATCATGAACAAGCAAATATAATAATAACCAATTTATTATTGCCTCTAGGGCATATTTCCAACAGAAATTCTATATCATTTCCAATCAGCAATATGTTATCCACATATAATATCAGAAATGCTACAGAGCTCCCACTCACTTTCTTGTAAATACAGGCTTCTCCAAAAGTCTATACAAAACCAAATGTTTTGATCACACTATCAAAGCGTTTATTCCAACTCCGAGAGGCTTGCACCAGTCCATAAATGGATCGCTGGAGCTTGCATACTTTGTTAGCTTCCTTTGGATCGACAAAACCTTCTGGTTGCATCATATACAACTCTTCTTCCAGAAATCCATTCAGGAATGCAGTTTTGACATCCATTTGCCAAATTTCATAATCATAAAATGCGGCAATTGGTAACATGATTCGGACAGACTTAAGCATCGCTACGGGTGAGAAGGTCTCATCGTAGTCAATCCCTTGAACTTGTCGAAAACCTTTCACAACAAGTCGAGCTTTATAGACAGTAACATTACCGTCAGCGTCAGTCTTCTTCTTGAAGATCCATTTATTTTCAATGGCTTGCCGATCATCGGGCAAGTCAACCAAAGTCCATACTTTGTTCTCATACATGGATCCCATCTCGGATTTCATGGCCTCAAGCCATTTTGCGGAATCTGGGCTCACCATCGCTTCTTCATAGTTTGTAGGTTCGTCATGGTCTAGTAACATAACCTCCAGAATAGGATTACCGTACCACTCTGGTGCGGATCTTACTCTGGTTGATCTACGAGGTTTAGTAATAACTTGATCTGAAGTTTCATGATCATCATCATTAACTTCCTCACTAATTGGCGTAGGTGTCGCAGAAACTGGTTTCTGTGATGAACTACTTTCCAATAAGGGAGCAGGTACAGTTACCTCATCAAGTTCTACTTTCCTCCCACTCACTTCTTTCGAGAGAAACTCCTTCTCCAGAAAATTTTCGAATTTAGCAACAAAAGTTTTGCCTTCGGATCTGTGATAGAAGGTGTACCCAATAGTCTCCTTTGGGTATCCTATGAAGACACATTTCTCCGATTTGGGTTCGAGCTTATCAGTTTGAAGTTTTTTCACATAAGCATCGCAGCCCCAAACTTTAAGAAACGACAACTTTGGTTTCTTGCCAAACCACAGTTCATAAGGCGTCGTCTCAACGGATTTTGATGGTGCCCTATTTAACGTGAATGCAGCCGTCTCTAAAGCATAACCCCAAAACGATAGCGGTAAATCAGTAAGAGACATCATAGATCGCACTATATCTAGTAAAGTACGATTACGACGTTCGGACACACCATTACGTTGTGGTGTTCCGGGTGGCGTGAGTTGCGAAACTATTCCGCATTGTTTTAAATGTAGACCAAACTCGTAACTCAAATATTCTCCTCCATGATCTGATCGTAGAAACTTTATTTTCTTGTTACGATGATTTTCCACTTCACTCTGAAATTCTTTGAACCTTTCAAATGTTTCAGACTTATGTTTCGTTAAGTAGATATACCCATATCTGCTCAAATCATCTGTAAAGGTGAGAAAATAACGATATCCGCCATGAGCCTCAATATTCATCGGACCACATACATCTGTATGTATGATTTCCAACAAATCTGTTGCTCTCTCCATAGTACCGGAGAACGGTGTTTTGGTCATCTTGCCCATGAGGCACGGTTCGCAAGTACCAAGTGATTCATAATCAAGTGGTTCCAAAAGTCCATCAGTATGGAGTTTCTTCATGCGCTTTACACCGATATGACCTAAACGGCAGTGCCACAAATAAGTTGCACTATCATTACCAACTCTGCATCTTTTGGCTTCAATATTATGAATATGTGTATCACTACTATCGAGATTCAACAAAAATAGACCACTCTTCAAGGGTGCATGATCATAAAAGATTTTATTCATATAAATAGAACAAACATTATTCTCTGATTTAAATGAATAACCGTCTCGCATCAAACAAGATCCAGATATAATGTTCATGCTTAACGCTGGCACCAAATAACAATTATTTAGGTCTAAAACTAATCCCGAAGGTAGATGTAGAGGTAGCGTGCCGACCGCGATCACATCGACTTTGGAACCATTTCCGACGCGCATCGTCACCTCGTCCTTAGCCAATCTTCGCTTAATCCGTAGCCCCTGTTTCGAGTTGCAAATATTAGCAACAGAACCAGTATCAAATACCCAGGTGCTACTGCGAGCATTAGTAAGGTACACATCAATAACATGTATATCACATATACCTTTGTTCACCTTGCCATCCTTCTTATCCGCCAAATACTTGGGGCAGTTCCGCTTCCAGTGACCAGTCTGCTTGCAGTAGAAGCACTCAGTCTCAGGCTTAGGTCCAGACTTGGGTTTCTTCTCCTGAGCAGCAACTTGTTTGCTGTTCTTCCTGAAGTTCCTCTTCTTCTTCCCTTTACCCTTTTTCTTGAAACTAGTGGTCTTATTGACCATCAACACTTGATGCTCCTTTTTGATTTCTACCTCCGCAGCCTTTAGCATTGCGAAGAGCTCGGGAATCGTCTTATCCATCCCTTGCATATTATAGTTCATCACGAAGCTCTTGTAGCTTGGTGGCAGTGATTGAAGAATTCTGTCAATGACGCTATCATCCGGAAGATTAACTCCTAGTTGAATCAAGTGATTGTTATACCCAGAAATTTTGAGTATATGCTCACTGACAGAACTATTCTCTTCCATCTTGCAGCTGTAGAACTTATTGGAGACTTCATATCTCTCAATCCGGGCATTTTCTTGAAATATTAACTTCAACTCCTGGAACATCTCATATGCTCCATGACATTCAAAACGTCGTTGAAGACCCGGTTCTAAGCCGTAAAGCATGGCACACTGAACTATCGAGTAGTCATCAGCTTTGCTCTGCCAGACGTTCATAACATCTGGTGTTGCTCCTGCAGCAGGCCTGACACCCAGCGGTGCTTCCAGGACGTAATTCTTCTGTGCAGCAATGAGGATAATCCTCAAGTTATGGACCCAGTCCGTGTAATTGCTACCATCATCTTTCAACTTTGCTTTCTCAAGGAACGCATTAAAATTCAACGGAACAACAGCACGGGCCATCTATCTACAATTAACATTGACAAGCAAAATACTATAAGGTACTAAGTTCATGATAAATTCAAGTTCAATTAATCATATTACTTAAGAACTCCCACATAGATAGACATGCCTCTAATCCTCTAAGTGATCACGTGATCCATATCAACTAAACCATGTCCGATCATCACGTGAGATGGAGTAGTTTCAACGGTGAACATCACTATGTTGATCATATCTACTATATGATTCACGCTCGACCTTTCGGTCTCCGTGTTCCGAGGCCATATCTGTTATATGCTAGGCTCGTCAAGTTTAACCTGAGTATTCCGCGTGTGCAACTGTTTTGCACCCGTTGTATTTGAACGTAGAGCCTATCACACCCGATCATCACGTGGTGTCTCAGCACGAAGAACTTTCGCAACGGTGCATACTCAGGGAGAACACTTATACTTTGATAATTTAGTGAAGGATCATCTTATAATGCTACCGTCAATCAAAGCAAGATAAGATGCATAAAAGATAAACATCACATGCAATCAATATAAGTGATATGATATGGCCATCATCATCTTGTGCTTGTGATCTCCATCTCCGAAGCACCGTCATGATCACCATCGTCATCGGCATGACACCTTGATCTCCATCGTAGCATCGTTGTCGTCTCGCCAACTATTGCTTCTACGACTATCGCTACCGCTTAGTGATAAAGTAAAACAATTACATGGCGATTGCATTGCATACAATAAAGCGACAACCATATGGCTCCTGCCAGTTGCCGATAACTCGGTTACAAAACATGATCATCTCATACAATAAAATTCAGTATCATGTCTTGACCATATCACATCACAACATGCCCTGCAAAAACAAGTTAGACGTCCTCTACTTTGTTGTTGCAAGTTTTACGTGGCTGCTACGGGCTTAGCAAGAACCGTTCTTACCTACGCATCAAAACCACAACGATAGTTTGTCAAGTTGGTGCTGTTTTAACCTTCGCAAGGACCGGGCGTAGCCACACTCGGTTCAACTAAAGTGAGAGAGATATACACTCGCCGGTCACCTTTAAGCAACGAGTGCTTGCAACGGTGAAACCAGTCTCGCGTAAGCGTACGCGTAATGTTGGTCCGGGCCGCTTCATCTCACAATACCGCCGAACCAAAGTATGACATGCTGGTAAGCAGTATGACTTATATCGCCCACAACTCACTTGTGTTCTACTCGTGCATAACATCAACGCATAAAACCAGGCTCGGATGCCACTGTTGGGGAACGTAGTAATTTCAAAAAAATTCCTACGCACACGCAAGATCATGGTGATGCATAGCAACGAGATGGGAGAGTGTTGTCCACGTACCCTCGTAGACCGAAAGCGGAAGTGTTAACACAACGCGGTTGATGTAGTCGTACGTCTTCACGATCCGACCGATCAAGTACCGAACGCACGGCACCTCCGAGTTCAGCACACGTTCAGCTCGATGACGTCCCTCAAACTCCGATCCAGCCGAGTGTTGAGGGAGAGTTTCGTCAGCACGACGGCGTGGTGACGATGATGATGTTCTACCGACGCAGGGCTTCGCCTAAGCACCGCTATGATATTATCGAGGTGTAATATGGTGGAGGGGGGCACCGCACACGGCTAAGAGATCAATAGATCAATTGTTGTGTCTATGGGGTGCCCCCTGCCCCCGTATATAAAGGAGCAAGGGGGAGGCCGGCCGGCCCTTGTTGGCGCGCCAGGAGGAGGAGTCCTCCTCCTAGTAGGAGTAGGACTCCCCTCTTTCCTACTCCTACTAGGAGGGGGAAAGGAAGGGGGAGAGGGAGAAGGAAAGGGGGGCGCCACCCCCCTCTCCTAGTCCAATTCGGACCAGAGGGGGAGGGGGCGTGCGACCCCTCCTGGCTGCCCCTCTCTCTCTCCACTAAGGCCCATAAGGCCCATTACTTCTCCTGGGGGGGTTCCGGTAACCCTCCGGCACTCCGGTTTTGTCCGAAATCACCCGGAACATTTCCGGTGTCCGAATATAGTCGTCCAATATATCAATCTTTATGTCTCGACCATTTCGAGACTCCTCTTCATGTCCGTGATCATATTTGGGACTCCGAACAACCTTCGGTACATCAAAACATATAAACTCATAATATAACTGTCATCGTAACGTTAAGCGTGCGGACCCTACGGGTTCGAGAACTATGTAGACATGACCGAGACACGTCTCCGGTCAATAACCAATAGCGGAACCTG
Source organism: Aegilops tauschii subsp. strangulata (assembly GCF_002575655.3). NCBI lineage: Eukaryota > Viridiplantae > Streptophyta > Magnoliopsida > Poales > Poaceae > Aegilops > Aegilops tauschii. The sequence goes on along the minus strand of NC_053041.3, from coordinate 624,123,841 downwards.
GATGCTCATATTGGCTCCCACATATTCTACGAAGATCTTTATCGGTCAGATTGCATAACAACATACGTTGTTCCCTTTGTCATCGGTATGTTACTTGCCCGAGATTCGATCGTCGGTATCTCAATACCTAGTTCAATCTCGTTACCAGCAAGTCTCTTTACTCGTTCCGTAATACATCATCTTGCAACAAACTCTTTAGTTGCAATGCTTGCAAGGCTTAAGTGATGTGCATTACCGAGAGGGCCCAGAGATACCTCTCCGACAATCGGAGTGACAAATCCTAATCTCGAAATACGCCAACCCAACAAGTACCTTCGGAGACACCTGTAGAGCACCTTTATAATCACCCATTTACGTTGTGACGTTTGGTAGCACACAAAGTGTTCCTCCGGTAAACGGGAGTTGCATAATCTCATAGTCATAGGAACATGTATAAGTCATGAAGAAAGCAATAGCAACATACTAAACGATCAAGTGCTAAGCTAACGGAATGGGTCAAGTCAATCACATCATTCTCCTAATAATGTGATCCCGTTAATCAAATGACAATCATGTCTATGGCTAGGAAACATAACCATCTTTGATTAACGAGCTAGTCAAGTAGAGGCATACTAGTGACACTTTGTTTGTCTATGTATTCACACAAGTATTATGTTTCCGGTTAATACAATTCTAGCATGAATAATAAACATTTATCATGAAATAAGGAAATAAATAATAACTTTATTATTGCCTCTAGGGCATATTTCCTTCAGAGGCGTCGCCGCGCCGCCCGTGAAGCGCCGCCCGTGAGGAAACAATGGCAAGGCTGACCGGCGGCAGCCTTGCCATTGATTCCCCGCGGGAAACCGAGGCGTTGTGAGGACGATGAGGCGAGTGTCGCTGACTCGGCGGGCCCCGGCTCTTTCGCTCCAAAATCGCTCGCCCGGGCGCCTCCCAGCGCGCCGGGTTCGGCCTGGGTCCACCGGCGCCAGTTTCGGCCCAAACCAGCGAAAAACGCGTGTATCAAATTTACTAGTTGTAAATTTCTGGCCAAACTATTTTTTTATAAAAATTGAGACTCTCAAAGTTATGAAACGCGTGCAACCGCATGAGCCACAACACAACATTCTCGTACTTCCTAAAATTATGTGCCGGCCAGTTGCATGTCCACTACTAGAGTGCAATTGCAAATGTTGCAGCTTGACTACACGCATGGCTCTCAACGCAGCTGCAAATGGGTTGGTAGGGGGGTTATCAACCATTTGCATCTCCACTACTAGACATGCAACTACATGGCCCCCAACCCAACTGCAACTGGGCTGGTAGGGAATTGTCAGCCGACTGCAATGGATTGTAACCCGCCTACAACTGTAAGCCCCCTAACATGATTGCAACTCGTGTCGAGAGGGGGTTGTGAGCCAGTTGCATTTCCACCACTAAAATTGTAACTGCATGTGTTGCAACTCTATTGCAATTGCACAACTGAGTTGGCAGGGGTTGTCGGCCATTTACATGTCCATCGCTTGGCATGTACGAGGAATGCAAGTCCGCAATTTCATTGTTTTATTTTATATCACCCGATTACCCCCTCAAAAGTGTGTCAGTTGCATGTCTATCACTAGACATGCTACTTCTAGAATTATAAGTCGATTGCAACTGTATGATCATAAATTGACTACAACTTGGGCTAGGAGGGGGTAGTTGGGCCAGTTGCATGATCATCACTACACATGCAACTTCAAGCATTATAACCCGACTGCAACTACACAAGCACAAAGTGATTGCAACTCGTGTATAGAATTGCCAAGGCCAATTGCATGTCCACCACTAGACATGTAGCGACAAGCATTGCAACTCAACCGCAACTGCATGTGCACAAGGTGACTGCAACTGGGGTCGGGAGGGGGGGGGGGTTGTCGGGCTAGTTGCATAACCACCAATAGACATGCAACTGCAAGCATTATAAGCTAACTACAATTGCACCGATTACAAAGTGAGTGCAACTTGGGTCAGGATGGGGTTGTTAGACTAGTTGCATGTACAACACTAGACATGCAACTGCAAACATTGTAACCCGATTGCAATTGCTCTCGGTACATAGAGACTGTGACTGAGGTCGGGACAGGGATTGTCGAGCCAGTTGTATGTCCACTACTAGACATCCAATTGCAAGCGTTGTACCTCGGCTGCAACTGCATGAGACACAAAGCGACTGCAACTCAGTCGGGGAGGAGCTTGTTGAGTCAAGTTGCATATGCAACACTAGACATGCAACTATAAGCGTTGTAACCCCACTATACATGTGCACAAAGCAACAACAACTAGGGTAGGGAGGGGGTTGTTGGGCCAGTTGCATGTACACCGCTAGACTCGTACAAAGGAAGAAGACAGGAGGAAGGAGAAGACACAGGACACGATGGTGTTTTTTTTCCGGCGAACGAACGCCCGCCGCCCTGATGGCCAATTTACTCCCCTAACCACAAACTATGTCACCACAGCTGTTACAACAGTCACCGCATAGGTTTTATACCCAGAGCTAGCACCCCGTTCCGCTCGCTCTGGCCGCGCCCACGACGTGCTCCGATGCGCGCGGCTCACAGCGAGCTCCAACAGAAACGGCCACGATCACCCCGTGCAGTTCACCAACAACCTGGGCCTACACCCAACGCACGGTGTACACCCACACGGATAGCCCCGTGCTACACACACGCCATGGGCCCGACGTGGCCCGGACTGCACCCGATACGCCCGTTCCACGCACGCGCACACACACTGGACACAGTCGCCATGGCTTATTAGGCCAACACGGCGGTTGTAGCTCAGTCGCTGATTGGTCCTCTTAGGGAAAAGGTTGACGGAGGAGTGCAGGATGTGCCCGTTGTACAATGAGGGCACGAGGAGCCATGGCAGGAACTTAGGACTGCGGCGGGACGTTGGCAGCGCATCACACCACGCCGTGCAGACAGCGTGGAAACACGTGAAATCGACGGAGTCGTGCAGGCGGCCAGAGATGCCTACGAGCAGGTCTAGAGGGAGGTCGGCCCACCGCCCACAACATCGGCGCCATGCTGCTGGGAGCGGCGCTGTTTTGGATACGTACGCCACATGCAACACGGCAGCCAATACGGACCCATGTATGTTAATTTTTTTGGACAACGCTAACGCCCACACGTGTGGTGGGAGCTAAACCTGCCCACACGCACTATAACACATAGACTACGCCATGTCACCGCATGGATGCATGTGGAAACCTTTTTGGATTTTCAGTTTTTAAAACATTTTATCCCTTAAATGAAAAATCCGATTGAAGATCCGTTTTCACCATTAAATCCCTCGCGACGAGATCTTCGAAACTAGATCTCATATCAATATATTTCGACAAATTTTTTTGGGTTAAAAGTTGCCATGTCTATTGCACATGAATTGCCATGATGTTTACACTAAAATTGCCATGATATGTTTCAGCTATTTTCTTCTATATTTAAAAGTAATTTTGACATATTATAAAATGGGGAATTAAGAAACTAGACTTACCATGCACCATAAACTAAAATTGCCATGATACGTGCACTTAAAATTGCCATGGTTCATACAAACAAATATTTTCATTCTCAAAGTACTGGAATTGCCATCATCAAAAACTAAAATTGCCATGATCTACAAACTAAAATTGCCACATGGCAACTTTAGTTTAAGCACTATGGCAACCACAGTGTAAACATCATGGCAACTTTTAGGCAATTTTTTTTCGTTGAAACATATCAACATGGGGTCTAGTTTTGAAGATCTCGTCAAGACGGATTTAATGGTGAAAACGGATTTTTAATTCACTTTTTAAATTAGGAGATAAAACATTTTTAAACCGAAAACCAAAAAGATTTCTGCTGATATCATCTATTCATACGTGGCAAAATGAGTGATGATGAAGACGTGTGGGCGGTGTGCAAATGCCCACACGTGTGGGCGTTAGTTTTTCCGATTTTTTTTACGGTCCCTGAGTTCTGATGCTATACGGCCGGACACCAACACTAGTAATCGGTTCCAGCAACCGCCGCGTGCATACAAGCATCGAGCAGGAAACCCTAGCTAGATCAATCGAAGGTATGTCTCGACGTGGCCGACGCCGACGCCGCCTCAGTCGCATCGCTCGGGCCGCTGCCAGAAGCGTAGCGCCGTGGGCCGACCTCCCGCCTGACCTGCTGGGTGATGTCTCCGGCCGCCTGCACAACGCCGCTGACTTCACGCGCTTCCACGCCGTCTGCACGGCATGGCGCGACGCGCTGCCGAAGCCGCCGTGCGCCCGTCGCTCGTTCCTGCCGTGGCTTCTGACGCGCACGCCCTGCAAGGGCACGCCCACGGCCTGCGAGGGCCGCCTCATTCTGCAGTCCGCCGTCAACTTCTCCCCTGAGAGGGCGCCACGGTCGAAGTACAGTTACGAGGGGATCTTTCTCGTGCGGCCGCCGGGAGAATCATCCCCGAGGAACTGGCTGACCAACACAGATGGCACGGCCGCCTGGCTCTTGACCACGGATACAGGAGCGGGCCTCCACCCTTTCACCGGAGCCTTCACCCCGCTGCCGTCATACCAAGATGAGCGGCGGCGGATGGAGAATCCTCGTGGCAACACCTGCTGCGACGGTACCGTCTTTCTCTACAATATTTTTTCTAGCTGTTCAACCGGCAAGCTCGTTTTTTGGGCGGCCGTCCTACGTCCAGGCGACACAGCGTGGACTCTGATGAAAACGAAGCTCGATTATTTGCCAAATATCACGAACTACAGTGGAAGTGGAATCACTGCGCTGTATCACAACAGCAAGATCTTGGTGTGCCTAGGTTTGCACTGGTGCATCCTCACGCTGGAAGACGACGGTGCCACCAGAAGGCTCGAGCCGATGCCATGGATCGACAAAGGCGGCGGGTACCAGAGGAGGACATGCTACGCCTTAAGAGTTCCAGGGTGAGCTGTTGTTGGTCACAGTCCTATTGCACGTTAGCCACACAAGAGAAACACCCATGTTGTCTCTGGTTGTCCATGCGTGGGACGAAGACAAGATGCAATGGTTGACGAGGGATGGCCGGAGCTTGGGCGACGGCGTGCTCTTCCTTGCCTCCCGTGCTAGCTTTGCTGTGGATGCCGCGCAACTAGGCCTGGACGGCGGGTGCGCCTACTTCATCTTCAATAGCAACTACCCGTTCCTGGACGTGTTTAGGTACAACTTTATGAACAATGAGGCCGAGGCCAAGCTCGTTGAGCACCTTCATTGGGAATGGCCTGCCGACAATACACGGGACGTGTACTGGCTCCAGCTTCCACCAACCATTGCTCCAATTCAGGAAATCAGGAAAAGGCTCGGGCTCGAGAAACCACATCCACGGGATAATTTTGTATGCAAAAGATACGTTGGACGCTGCCTCACAATAACCGCTTGCTGTAAAGCCTGCATTATTGCCGGCCATTTTATGTAAAGAGTCATGTACGTCCGAACCCTCACGATTTAGAAAGTCTGATGGATTTTCCTATTACTATAAAACTGTGGTCGGTAATGTTGGTGAATTAACAGAAATGAAAATAGAGGGATTTGAACCCTCGGTAAACAAAAGCCTACATAGCAGTTCCAGTGCTATGGGTTGAACCACTCGGCCATCTCTTCTACATAATCTTATTATTGAACATAAACTGAGTGAATAGCGAGTTTTCGTATCACTAAAGTACAGGTACAACCTATGATGTAGGGCGGAACCCTAGGTGGCCGATCTTTCACGAAAGGAGCGGATCCCTACGAAGAGCGTGATGAACACGAGGGGAACACGAGAGAAATCACTCAACCAACAAGAATAGATCACACATGCGCTAGATCGATGAACACAAAGGTAAGATACAAGATTCAAAGTCAACAAAGGACGATACAAAAGGGTAACCGGTTCTTCTCCGTGAGGAGGTCTTGATGGGGGTCTTCTCCGCGAGGAGGTCTTGAATCCAAGGTGGATCTTCTCCGAAGAGGGGCCGCGGTCTCTCTCGTAGAGTAGATTCGTAATGGATGAGCAATGCTCTATCTCACATATGAGCTAAACCAATGCTAACCCTAGAAAGATGGGGGAGAAGGAGTATATATAGTCTAGAGGGTCGAAGGGGTACACGGGCCTCGGCCCCTTACTGTGCGCAGACAGGGGGGGCCGGATGTCCGAGCCTTCCCGAGGGGCCGGATGTCCGGGCTGGAGGGCTCAGCTTCTGGATGTCCTGTAGCGTGGCGCCGGATGTCCGGGCTTCTGGCCGGATTTCCGGGCTGGGGCCGGATGTCCGGGCTGGACGCCGGATGTTCGGGCCCTGTAGACTTGGGCGTCTGGGCTGCTGCTGCGGTGGTTGCTCCAGGGGCCGGATGTCCGGGGCCTGGAAGGTGAACTTGCCCGTTTCCGTTGGTTCTCTTCATCCATGGACTTGGCGGCTTGTCCGTCTTCACGTGCATCCTCGGGGGGTTCCTCTTGACACCTAATCATGAATAGCATATCAGACTTAGGTAGTAGCCATGTCTCGAGTGGATCATATGTGATATCACTAAGGAAGGAAGTCACCTCGTTCTCGAGAGCTCTAGCTCGTGCTCGTGTCATAGGTCCTCTTGGCTCTTGATGAGACGATGGTAGGTCCATGGGGATGATCGTAGGATGCTCCGCATCAACCTATCACAGGTTCCGTAGGGAGTTTGACTTCCTTTCCAATTTCATATTTCTCAGCAACAACTTCTATCATCCCCATAGATCTATTCAAAATTCTTGATAAAAGATGAAAAGAAAGGAGATGAAGTTTCAGATTCTTGGATGATCGGAACATCTTTGAGACCAGGCCCGGCCTTGAGGGGGGAGGGGGGGGGGGGGGAGGGGCGGCCACCCCGGGCCCCAATACCGAGGGCCCTCAGATGTGCTCTATCTTCTCTATTAGGCCTGGACAACATCGCACATCATGGACGGCGGCTTTTGATCCCATGATCTTCATTGAGGCCTAAGGCATATCCTAACTCACACCATGATCTCCGCCTGTGACCACAGGGATTGATTGCAGGATCGCCCAAATTCTCCATTCGCTACTGCTATGTTCTCGGTGTTGTGCTAGATGTGTGCTAGTTGTAGTCAGATATTGTGTTGTTGCTGCGGCGACTCCAACGGTCCCTCTGGCGGGTCAGAACAATACACCGTGCTGTAGGTCTCTGACAATCTCGTCCCGCTCATCAACTACTCAGTCAGAAGGTGGTTCCTTGTTGCGCATGGCTGGGGGTGTGATGATAGCTTAGACCTCATATGGACATGGTGAAAGCGATGGTCGCCTTGTGCATCGCCTTCAATCCTTCGAGCCTGACAAAAAATTTCGTGGATCAGTGGATGGCTTGAGAGTTCAGTATGGCCGTAGGGGGGCAGGTACTACATGTGCTGCATCCAGGTATATAAAACTCTTAAGAAAATTTTCATAGTATATTTTGCTTTCTGCCTAATGAAAGATAGTGGCTGTGTCACATCCCTAGTTCTGGTAATAACCTAGGCTAGCCTTTCTTGTTGCATCATGTTTAAATTCAAATTGAATTTGAAATGGGGATTGATCCAAACCCTAGCACCAAATTAAATCAATAGGTTCAAATAAAATCTTTTTCAATGAACCCAAAATGCCCTTCAAAATGTTCATAATTTATGGCACAAGGTGAAAACCCTAACCATAAATGATTGACCATTTTCTTGGATAGAAATGGGCATTGAATTAATTCAAACATATTTGAATTGGAGCAATTTAAATGCTCCAAAAATGCTGGAAATTGTTAAGGGTTACTGGAATAATTTAGAATGCACCCATAATTATTTCCAGGATTTTACGAAATGTTTAAGTTTTTATTTTAAAACCAAATAGATAAAGAAAAATAGAAAAACAGAAAGAAAATGGAAATAGGCAGAGAGAGGGTACCTGGGTCGCTTACCTGGGAAGCCCAGCTGGCTCAGCTCAGCCCCCACCGCTAGAAAATTGTGTTCGGTAAACGTTGGTGAATTAACAGAAACGAAAAGAGAGGGATTCGAACCCTTGGTAAACAAAAGCCTACGTAACAGTTCCAATGCTACAGCTTGAACCACTCGGCCATCTCTCCTACATAATCTTATTATTCACCATACACTAAGTGAACAACGAGTTTTCGTATCACTAAAGTACATGTACAACCGATCATAAGTTCCATAGGGAGTTTGACTTCCTTTCCAATTTCATATTTCTCAACAACAACTTCTGTCATCCCCATGGATCTATTCCAAATTCTTGATAAATGATGAAAAGAAAGGATTGATGACCTTTTTAAGTCAAGAAAAAAAGGAAAGGGTTGTTTGTGAGTTTATGTAGAGCAGAACATCTTTGAGACCAGGCCCGACCCCGGGCCCCCAATACCGAGGGCCTCGGATGTGCTCTGTCTTATCTATTAGGCCTGGCCAAAAGCGCACATCATGGACGACGGCTTTTGATCCCACGATCTCCACTGAGGCCTAAGGCATATCCTAAATCACGCTGTGATCTCTGCCTGTGACCGCGGGGATTGATTGCAGGATCGCCCAAATTTTCCATTTGCTGCTGTTGTGTTCTCGGAGTTGTGCCAGATGCGTGCTGGTTGTAGTCAGGTATTGTGTTGTTGCTGCGGCGACTACAACACCCCCGTCGGTGGGTCGGGACAATACACCGCGCTGTACGTCTCCAACAATCTCGTCCCGCTCATCAACTACTCGGCCAGAAGGTGGTTCCTGGTTGCACATGGCTGGGGTGTGATGGTAGCTTGGACCTCAGATGGACATGGTGAAAGCAATGGTCACCTTGTGCATCACCTTCAATCCTCCGAGCCTGACAAAAAAGTTCATGGATCAGTGGATGGCTTGAAAGTTTAGTATGGTCGTAGGGGGGCAAGTACTACATGTGCTGCATCCAGGTATATAAAACTCTTAAGCAAATTTTCATAGTATATTTTGCTTTCTGCCTTTTGGTTGAATTAAATTGCCTAATGAAAGACAGTGGCGGTGTGTTCATGCAATGTGAAATTGCTTTGAATTTATTTTTCAGAAGTCATCAATGAGATGTGAAGACATTGCCCATCACGCTATAAAATTAGAACTTAGTGTAGATGGTTAATCTTATTGGTTAATTAGGACCGTAATAAAGTAAGAAAATAAGTTAATAGTATTGTCAACGAGTGCAGATGGATTTACAGATCAATGAAGGATAATGTCCAAACAATTTTCTTATAGAAAACATTGGTGATTCCTACTAATACATATTATTTTGATATAATGTTGTACAAGCCAAAAAAAAACTGAAAACTTGCACTAAGTTTATTCCAAGAGAATCTTTTCAAAATTGAAAATTACTATTTTGATGTTCATATTTAGAGGCCCCAGGTTGTCGTTTCACCCCGAGCCCCCGAAATCTCAGGGGATCGGCCCTGTTTGAGACAAATCATCTCTACCCGGGTACATAGCTTCATCCAAACCATGGATCCACAAATTATTGACTCACTCTAGAAAAAGAGCTTCGTAGTTGGGAGCTCTGAACGATGATCGATATGGTTACATAGGATGAGAACTATGGTTTACTACTTAACAATAAGAAAGTTGTTTTTATCCTTTTTCACTTTTTGAGGGGTTTTGCCTAGTCTGGACCCCCCGACCACCAGCCCCAAAAAAGGGAGTTTACCTTTCCGCAGGTGTTACCACATCACACCAAAAAAAAACTTGTTCATAGTGTCCCTATACATCTGCTTCCTCGCATGAAAGCCACCCAAAAAACACATGCATCTCCTTCCTTCCCCGTTCCTCCACCTCTTTCTCCAGCCGCCGCTGAACGTCATGGGTTAGAGGGGAAAGCTCATGTGTGGTGCATTTGTGATTTTGAATGGAGGTGAAAAATTCAAGCAGATCAAACCAAAAGGAAAAATTCAAGCAGATCAAACCAAAACTTGGGGGTGCAACTTTTTGTCGCATACAAAACTGTATAATCTTTCTGTCATCGATCAGGCAACAAAAAGGAAATTGGCAAGATCAGGTAAAGTAAAAGGCCCCAGGTTCTGGTTGTTCCTGTCGACATATTCACAAACCCTATGTTCTAGTTGGAACTCTCAATGTACCCATGTGTATGCAACATGCTTAGACACCTTGGATCTTTCCGCCCTTCTTGCCCCCTAATGAACCTGATTATGTTGCTAAAGCTGCCGATCTCTTTTTTATGTTGTTTTAGGTTGTTTACTGCCTTGCACCTGGCCTCTGCACACAAAAAAGTAGTTGCTCAGAACCTTGAAACCAAAACGGTAGTAGTTGCTCAGGGGTGAAATAAACCTAGTAGGCAAGTGCGTTGGGAAAAATAAACCCCTACTACAGAAAAAGGGGATATAGTTGATGCTTGAGAAAGAGACTTAAGAATGCGTCTGAATTGAGGCACATCCCCTGAAAAATTAGTTGTAGCTTCTCAGGGAAACAAAAGAAAAAAACCTTGTAGGTTCCCTTGCTGCTGTTCAATATAGATCAAAAGTGTTGATTCGAAAAAAAATGTTGATTAAGAAGAAAATAGTAGGTAAGTTACAAATAATGAACTACTTGGTTGAAAAAAGAAAGAAAAATTCCATTTTATTACCCTGAAGAAAGTTGGTAGTTCAGATAATCCCTTGATCTTTATTTCTGCTCCCTTCACCGTCTTCCACCGATCCATCTTTAGAGCAGGTACTGACATATCCATCTTACAAGGCCTGCCGTCACCGCCACCATGGTGCCATACAATGGCACCACCCTACGTGCGTCCATCATCACGCATCCGTCACCAAGACACTGCATAACAATCTTCCGGTGCGAATCTCAGATTATTTGTCGCCTCATGCGGAAAATTGAACTTTCCTAGCTGCATGGGCAGAAAAATAAGTAGGCTGGCTTCGCCTCAGCCAAAACGTGCGGCCCATTTATGAAATTCTGGACAAACCCTTTTTTCTAGTAGACGAATGCATAAGAATTCAATACCATATCGGATAAAAAAAAATATTTTCGACGGTGAACGGATAAAAAGGCTGGCGAAACACACTTTGCTTTATTAGTAGGGGTATAGATATAGATATAGATATATCCGGCGGGATAGAATCAGAACTCATGGTCCGTATTGGATTGTTTTTTTACATCAACTGTATTGGATTGCTTGTTGCACGTGGCGTACCTAGGGATTCGACCAGGATCAAATCGGCCTTTTTTTGGGTGCCGATAACTGCCACACGTGTGGTGTATCGGGTGGTTGTGCCGCACGCCTCGTGTGGCATGGTTAGGAACCCGCCCGCACGACCGCGTCCGGGCGCGCAAAGTCACAGCCCACACGTTCGGTGTGCGGCGCGATCGCCCGCATGAGCTCGTCCGGGCGAGCGACCACGCGGCCCGCACGACCCGTCTCGGCCGTCGCCCCTCCCCGCCTGCGAGCCACACGCCCCGCGTCGCAGTAACCACGCGGCCCGCCGCGATTGCTATGGTCCGGACCCTCTTCCATGTACGTGTAACTCCAGTTGCCATGTCGCTGAACTGCAGTTGCCATGTCGGACAACTGCAGTTGCCATGTCGGACAACTGCAGTTGCCATGGTTGCTCAACTGCAGTTGCCATCTCAGGTGAAGTGCCGGATGCCATTTTTGGGCAACTGCAGCTGTTGCCATGTATGGTCTGGTCTACTACAGTTGCCATGATTTGAAAACTTTAGGAGTTGCCACCTACTAACACTAGACAGTTGCCATGTAGCACTAAAAAAACATGGCAAAAACATGTTTCGGGTAAAGAGAGAGTTGCCATCTGCTTACAAGCACGCTAGAGGCAGTTGACATGTACCCTGCAAAAACACATGGCAACTGATAGCTTTTGGTTGTGGGAGAGGAGACGGGCATGTGGGCGATGGTGGTATCTTTAGGAGTTGCCACCTACTAACACTAGACAGTTGCCATGTAGTGCTACAAAACAGATGTGGCAACAATAACATGTTCGGGTGAAAGAGAGTTGCCATCTGTTTACAATCACAAATAGGGCAGTTGCCATGTACCCCCTCAAAAGACATGGCAAATGACTGCTTGGGTGTGGGAGAATGCGAGAACGAGCAGTCGTGGGAGATGGGGAACAGAAGTGGTGCGCGGTGTGCGGGCGCGACAGGAGTTCCATCGCACGCCCCGACTGGCGAACTGTTGACCCTGGAGAGAAAATCGGCGTGCGGGCGAACTCCCTCACACGCCACACACACGAGTTGTCCTACGTGGCACAGAAAAAAAATCCTTTTTATGCCAAGATTCGTGCAAAAGGCGCTGGACGGCGATGAAGGTGTGTGGGCGAGTTAGCTAACGCCCACACGTGTGGGCGTTAGTGTTTTCGTTTTTTGCGAGAAAGATCAAATCGGCCTTTTACCATGGCAACTCTGGAGTTTTTTTTTCACAAGCCAATTAACACTTGCCATGGCAACTTAACATGTTGTTTGCCATGGGAAGTGTATATGTTTTTTCCCACACGTTAGAAAGATGATTTCTAACCATGTCAGATATTACAACTTAAGTTCTTTTGCCATGGCGACTTTTAGATTTCTTTTCCATACACAACATTTGTTAAAAGATGAATTATTTGTTTGAATTTGTACATGGCAAATTTACTCTTTTTAACCATGGCAACTTAACATGTTCTTTTCCATGGCAAGTTTATGTGTTTTTTCCCACATATCCTTGTTTTTGCGGGAAAACTTCCGATCTAATCATCTTCAATCATGGTAGTACAAAGAACACTAAAAATAATAAAAATTACATCCAGATCTATAGACCACCTAACGACGACTACAAGCACTAGCCAAAGGCGTGCCGCTGTCATCACCCCTCCCTCTCCGGAGCCGGGCAAAACTTGTTGTATTAGACAGTCAGGAAGTCGTCGTGCTAAGGCCCAATAGGACCAGCACAACAAATAGCAACCGCCGCCGATGAAGAGCAGCATAGATTAGAAGAATCCAACCTGAAGACACAAGAACATAGACGAACGACGACCAGATCCGAGCAAATTCACCAAAGACAAATCTGCTGTTGATACAACTCCAAACGCCCACCGACGATGTTAGAAGCACCACTGGAACGGGTCCTAGGTGGGGAGAACCTTCTGACCATGGAAATGAACAATGTTAGACATATCAAAACTTAAGTTGTTTTGCCATGGCAACTTTTAGATTTCCTTTTCATACACGACATTTGTTAAAAGAAGAATTATTTGTTTATCCATGGCAAAATTTACTCATTAACCATGGCAACTTAACATGTTTTTTGCCATGGCTATTGTATATGCTTCTTTCCACACATCAGAAAGATGATTTTCTGACCATGGCAAATGAGCAATGTTAGCTATATTACAAATTAAGTTGTTTTTGTTGGGGAACGTAGTAATTTCAAAAAAATTCCTACGCACACGCAAGATCATGGTGATGCATAGCAACGAGAGGGGAGAGTGTTGTCTACGTACCCTCGTAGACCGTAAGCGGAAGCGTTTTATCAACGCGGTTGATGTAGTCCTACGTCTTCACGATCCGACCGATCCAAGTACCGAACGCACGGCACCTCTGAGTTCTGCACACGTTCAGCTCGATGACGTCCTCGCCTTCTCGATCCAGCAAGAGGGGCGAAGTAGTAGATGAGTTCCGGCAGCACGACGGCGTGGTGACGGTGTTGGTGAAGAACAATCTCCGCAGGGCTTCGCCTAAGCACTACGAAAACTATGACGGAGGATAAACTAGAGGGGACGGGGTTGCCGGCACACGGCTTGGTGTTTCTTGATGTGTCTTGGGTGCTAGCCCTACCCCTCTATTTATATGCTGAGCCTTGGGGTCGAAACTTGGAGTAAAAGCCTCCACAAAGTTGGTTTCACCCGAAAGGCAAGAGTCCTTCTCGGACTCCAGGGCCAGACGCCAGGGTTCCCGGCGTCTGGACCCAGACGCCAGGGACCCTGGCGTCTGGCCCCTGGACTCCGCAAAACTTCCTTTTGCGCTTTCCAAAAACCTCGTGGGCTTTCCCATTTGGCCCAGATAAAGTGTTCTTGTGCCCAAACATTTCGGGAAACATCCGGAACCCCTTCCGATGGATTCCGGAGATCAAACACTACTATCCACATATCAATCTTTACTTCCGGACCATTCCGGAGTTCCTCGTCATATCCGTGATCTCATCCAAAACTCCGAACAACATTCGGTCACCAACATACATAACTCATAGTACATTATCGTCAACGAACGTTAAACGTGAGGACCCTACGGGTTCGAGAACTATGTAGACATGACCGAGACACCTCTCTGGTCAATAACCAATAGCGGGACCTGGATGCCCATATTGCCTCCTACATATTCTACGAAGATCTTTATCGGTCAGACCGCATAACAACATACGTTGTTCCCTTTGTCATCGGTATGTTACTTGCCCGAGATTCGATCGTCGGTATCTCCATACCTAGTTCAATCTCGTTACCGGCAAGTCTCTTTACTCGTTCTGTAATACATTATCCCGCAACTAACTCATTAGTTGCAATGCTTATAGTGATGTGCATTACCGAGTGGGCCCAGAGATACCTCTCCGACAATCGGAGTGACAAATCCTAATCTCGAAATACGCCAACCCAACAAGTACCTTTGGAAACACCTGTAGAGCACCTTTATAATCACCCAGTTACGTTGTGACGTTTGGTAGCACACAATGTGTTCCTCCGGTAAACGGGAGTTGCATAATCTCATAGTCATAGGAACATGTATAAGTCATGAAGAAAGCAATAGCAACATACTAAACGATCGAGTGCTAAGCTAACGGAATGGGTCAAGTCAATCACATCATTCTCCTAATGATGTGATCCCGTTAATCAAATGACAACTCATGTCTATGGCTAGGAAACATAACCATCTTTGATCAACGAGCTAGTCAAGTAGAGGCATACTAGTGACACTCTGTTTGTCTATGTATTCACACAAGTATTATGTTTCCGGTTAATACAATTCTAGCATGAATAATAAACATTTATCATGATATAAGGAAATAAATAATAACTTTACTATTGCCTCTAGGGCATATTTCCTTCAGTCTCCCACTTGCACTAGAGTCAATAATCTAGATTACACAGTAATGATTCTAACACCCATGGAGCCTTGGTGCTGATCATGTTTTGCTCGTGGAAGAGGCTTAGTCAACGGGTCTGCAACATTCAGATCCGTATGTATCTTGCAAATTTCTATGTCTCCCACTTGGACTAAATCTCGGATGGAATTGAAGCGTCTCTTGATGTGCTTGGTTCTCTTGTGAAATCTGGATTCCTTCGCCAAGGCAATTGCACCAGTATTGTCACAAAAGATTTTCATTGGACCCGATGCACTAGGTATGACACCTAGATCGGATATGAACTCCTTCATCCAGACTCCTTCATTTGCTGCTTCCGAAGCAGCTATGTACTCCGCTTCACACGTAGATCCCGCCATGACGCTTTGTTTAGAACTGCACCAACTGACAGCTCCACCGTTCAATGTAAACACGTATCCGGTTTGCGATTTAGAATCGTCCGGATCTGTGTCAAAGCTTGCGTCAACGTAACCATTTACGATGAGCTCTTTGTCACCTCCATAAATGAGAAACATATCCTTAGTCCTTTTCAGGTATTTCAGGATGTTCTTGACCGTTGTCCACTGATCCACTCCTGTATTACTTTGGTACCTCCCTGCTAAACTTATATCAAGGCACACATCAGGTCTGGTACACAGCATTGCATACATGATAGAGCCTATGGCTGAAGCATAGGGAACATCTTTCATCTTCTCTCTATCTTCTACAGTGGTCGGGCATTGGGACTTACTCAACTTCACACCTTGTAACACATGCAAGAACCCTTTCTTTGCTTGATCCATTTTGAACTTCTTCAAAGCTTTGTCAAGGTATGTGCTTTGTGAAAGTCCAATTAAGCGTCTTGATCTATCTCTATAGATATTGATGCCCAATATATACGCAGCTTCACCGAGGTCTTTCATTGAAAAACTCTTATTCAAGTATCCCTTTATGCTATTCAGAAATTCTATATCATTTCCAATCAGCAATATGTCATCCACATATAATGTTAGAAATTCTACAGAGCTCCCACTCACTTTCTTGTAAATACAGGCTTCTCCAAAAGTCTGTACAAAACCAAATGCTTTGATCACACTATCAATGCGATTATTCCAACTCCGAGAGGCTTGCAGCAGTCCATAAATAGATCGCTGGAGCTTGCACACTTTGTTAGCTCCCTTTGGATCGACAAAACCTTCCGGTTGCATCATATACAACTCTTCTTCCAGAAATCCATTCAGGAATGCAGTTTTGACATCCATTTGCCAAATTTCATAATCATAAAATGCGGCAGTTGCTAACATGATTCGGACAGACTTAAGCATCGCTACGGGTGAGAAGGTCTCATTGTAGTCAATCCCTTGAACTTGTCGAAAACCTTTTGCAACAAGTCGAGCTTTATAGACAGTAACATTACCGTCAGCGTCAGTCTTCTTCTTGAAGATCCATTTATTCTCAATTGCTTGCCGATCATCGGGCAAGTCAACCAAAGTCCACACTTTGTTCTCATACATGCATCCCATCTCAGATTTCATGGCCTCAAGCCATTTCGCGGAATCTGGGCTCACCATTGCTTCTTCATAGTTCGTAGGTTCGTCATGGTCTAGTAACATAACTTCCAGAACAGGATTACCGTACCACTCTGGTGCGGATCTTACTCTGGTTGACCTACGAGGTTCAGTAATAACTTGATCTGAAGTTTCATGATCATCATCATTAACTTCCTCACTAATTGGTGTAGGTGTCGCAGAAACCGGTTTCTGCGATGAACTACTTTCCAATAAGGGAGCAGGTACAATTACCTCATCAAGTTCAACTTTCCTCCCACTCACTTCTTTCGAGAGAAACTCCTTCTCCAGAAAGATTCCGAATTTAGCAACAAAAGTCTTGCCTTCGGATCTGTGATAGAAGGTGTACCCAACAGTCTCCTTTGGGTATCCTATGAAGACACATTTCTCCGATTTGGGTTCGAGCTTATCAGGTTGAAGCTTTTTCACATAAGCATCGCAGCCCCAAACTTTAAGAAACGACAACTTTGGTTTCTTGCCAAACCACAGTTCATAAGGCGTCGTCTCAACGGATTTTGATGGTGCCCTATTTAAGGTGAATGCGGCTGTCTCTAAAGCATAACCCCAAAACGATAGCGGTAAATCAGTAAGAGACATCATAGATCGCACCATATCTAGTAGAGTACGATTACGACGTTCGGACACACCATTACGCTGTGGTGTTCCGGGTGGCGTGAGTTGCGAAACTATTCCGCATTGTTTCAAATGAAGACCAAACTCATAACTCAAATATTCTCCTCCACGATCAGATCGTAGACACTTTACTTTCTTGTTACGATGATTTTCAACTTCACTCTGAAATTCTTTGAACTTTTCAAATGTTTTAGACTTATGTTTCATTAAGTAGATATACCCATATCTGCTCAAATCATCTGTGAAGGTGAGAAAATAACGATATCCGCCACGAGCCTCAATATTCATCGGACCACATACATCTGTATGTATGATTTCCAACAAATCTGTTGCTCTCTCCATAGTTCCGGAGAACGGCGTTTTAGTCATCTTGCCCATGAGGCACGGTTCGCAAGTACCAAGTGATTCATAATCAAGTGGTTCCAAAAGTCCATCAGTATGGAGTTTCTTCATGCGCTTTACACCGATATGACCTAAACGGCAGTGCCACAAATAAGTTGCACTATCATTATCAACTCTGCATCTTTTGGCTTCAATATTATGAATATGTGTATCACTACTATCGAGATTCAACAAAAATAGACCACTCTTCAAGGGTGCATGACCATAAAAGATATTACTCATATAAATAGAACAACCATTATTCTCTGATTTAAATGAATAACCGTCTCGCATCAAACAAGATCCAGATATAATGTTCATGCTCAACGCTGGCACCAAATAACAATTATTTAGGTCTAAAACTAATCCCGAAGGTAGATGTAGAGGTAGCGTGCCGACCGCGATCACATCGAATTTGGAACCATTTCCACGCGCATCGTCACCTCGTCCTTAGCCAATCTTCGCTTAATCCGTAGCCCCTGTTTCGAGTTGCAAATATTAGCAACATAACCAGTATCAAATACCCAGGTGCTACTGCGAGCATTAGTAAGGTACACATCAATAACATGTATATCACATATACCTTTGTTCACCTTGCCATCCTTCTTATCCGCCAAATACTTGGGGCAGTTCCGCTTCCAGTGACCAGTCTGCTTGCAGTAGAAGCACTCAGTCTCAGGCTTATGTCCAGACTTGGGTTTCTTCTCCTAAACAACAACTTGCTTGCTGTTCTTCTTGAAGTTCCCCTTCTTCTTCGCTTTGCCCTTTTTCTTGAAACTGGTGGTCTTATTGACCATCAACACTTAATGCTCCTTTTTGATTTCCACCTCCGCAACCTTTAGCATTGCGAAGAGCTCGGGAATCGTCTTATCCATCCCTTGCATGTTATAATTCATCACGAAGCTCTTGTAGCTTGGTGGCAGTGATTGGAGAATTCTGTCAATGACACTATCATCCGGAAGATTAACTCCCAATTGAATCATGTGATTATTATACCCAGACATTTTGAGTATATGTTCACTGACAGAACTATTCTCCTCCATCTTGCAGCTGTAGAACTTATTGGAGACTTCATATCTCTCAATCCGGGCATTCTTTTGAAATATTAACTTCAACTCCTGGAACATCTCATATGCTCCATGACGTTCAAAACGTCGTTGAAGTCCCGATTCTAAGCCGTAAAGCATGGCACATTGAACTATCGAGTAGTCATCAACACGTGACTGCCAGGCATTCACAATGTCTGCAGTTGCTGGCGCAGGTGGTACACCTAGCGGTGCTTCCAGGACGTAATTCTTCTGTGCAGCAATGAGGATAATCCTCAAGTTACGGACCCAGTTCGTGTAATTGCTACCATCATCTTTCAACTTTGCTTTCTCAAGGAACGCATTAAAATTCAACGAAACAACAGCACGGGCCATCTATCTACAATCAACATAGACAAGCAAGATACTATCAAGTACTAAGTTCATGATAAATTTAAGTTCAATTAATCATATTACTTAAGAACTCCCACTTAGATAGACATCCCTCTAATCCTCTAAGTGATCACGTGATCCATATCAACTAAACCATGTCCGATCATCGCGTGAGATGGAGTAGTTTCAACGGTGAACATCACTATGTTGATCATATCTACTATATGATTCACGCTCGACCTTTCGGTCTCCGTGTTCCGAGGCCATATCTGATATATGCTAGGTTTGTCAAGTTTAACCTGAGTATTTCGCGTGTGCAACTGTTTTGCACCCGTTGTATTTGAACGTAGAGCCTATCACACCCGATCATCACGTGGTGTCTCAGCACGAAGAACTTTCGCAACGGTGCATACTCAGGGAGAACACTTATACTTTCATAATTTAGTGAGGGATCATCTTATAATGCTACCATCAATCAAAGCAACATAAGATGCATAAAAGATAAACATCACATGCAATCAATATAAGTGATATGATATGGCCATCATCATCTTGTGCTTGTGATCTCCATCTCCGAAGCACCGTCATGATCACCATCGTCACCGGCGTGATACCTTGATCTTCATCGTACACTACTAGAAAAAGGCTTGCTAGTGGCGCACCTGTTTTGCCTACTAATGGCGCACTAGAGGTGCGCCACTAGCACCACGCCATTAGAATTTTTTACGAAAGGCGCACCACAGGTGCGCCATTAGTATAGCCCACGGTGCGCCATTAGTAACAATTTTTTTCAAATATTTTTTCAGAATTTTTTTTTCAATTTTTTTTATTTGTTTTCGTTTTTTTCTTAATCTCGGGTCACTATGGCTTAATCTCGGGTCAATATGCTTAATCTCAAGTCAAATCGCACTAAGTGGTCAAACTTCCCGGAAGGTCACCCATCCTCACACTACTCCAGCCCGAGCATGCTTAACTTCACAGTTCTATCCAACCCCAGCACCACCTCACTTAACAGGCACTTATTATATATCTACCATATCAATCCTATTAAACCTTGTTGATGTCTAGGACTTTGTTCATGTTCATGAGTATGATGAAATTTTGAAAAATATTTCAAACTTCCCGGTCATATTACGTATCATTTTTTGAAAAAAAAATTCCAAAAAAATTAAACACCAAATTTTTTTCTATTACTAGTGGCGCACCTAGCAAACGGTGCGCCACTAGTAAGTTTGAAATTTTTTGAATTTTTTTGCCTCTAGATCTTGAAAGCCCCGTAATTTTTTTTCTGTTAGGTTTTTGAGGATTTTGAAAATGTTTAACAGGGTTCCCCCGGTTAAATTCGGATATAACTTTTCGAGTAGATGATTTTTCATATAAAAAACTTTTTAATCCGAGTTCGTATGCAAAAGTTATGCCCATTTTACAAATTCCAGAGAGATTTTGCAAATAAAGTCGAAATTCATATTTGCAAATTTTCCCAACAACTAGACCACATATCACATGGGAAACTTATTTTCTTTTTTTTGACATTTCCATCATTTTCTTTTAATTTTTTTAAACTGAAAAGGCGGTCAGGGGGTGCATTCGGTGGATTTTTTGGGTCAAGTTAGTAATGGCGCACCGTGGGAGTGGTGCGCCATTACTAGTTGAAAAAAAAT
Organism: Aegilops tauschii subsp. strangulata; assembly: GCF_002575655.3. Taxonomy (NCBI): domain Eukaryota; kingdom Viridiplantae; phylum Streptophyta; class Magnoliopsida; order Poales; family Poaceae; genus Aegilops; species Aegilops tauschii. Next base: position 624,103,086 of record NC_053041.3, on the reverse strand, counting down.
TAATAAAAAATTGAAAAAAAATTACTAGTGGCGCACCATGGATGTGGTGCGCCATTACTAGTTACTACCCCCTGGTGCGCCATTACTAGTTTTGAAAAAAAATTGAAAAAAATTACTAGTGGCGCACCGTGGATGTGGTGCGCCATTACTAGTTTAACTAGTAATGGCGCACTATCCCCTGTTCGCCATTACTAGTTTTGAAAAAAAAAATAAAAAAATTGTTACTAGTGGCGCATCGTGGATGTGGTGCGTCATTAGTATTTGGACACTAATGGCGCACCAACACATGGTGCGCCATTAGTATATATAGTAGTGGCGCACCAGATGTCTGGTGCGCCATTAGTGTGCATATCATCTATAGCCCTTTTCCTAGTAGTGGTAGCATCGTTGTCGTCTCGCCAATCTTATGCTTCTATGACTATCGCTACTGCTTAGTGATAAAGTAAAGCATTACAGGGCGATTGCATTGCATACAATAAAGCGACAACCATATGTCTCCTGCCAGTTGCCGATAACTCGGTTACAAAACATGATCATCTCATACAATAAAATCTAGCATCATGTCTTGACGATATCACATCACAACATGCCCTGCAAAAACATGTTAGACGTCCTCTACTTTGTTGTTGCAAATTTTACGTGGCTGCTATGGGCTGAGCAAGAACCATTCTTACCTACGCATCAAAACCACAATGATAGTTTGTCAAGTTGGTGCTGTTTTATCCTTCGCAAGGACCGGGCGTAGCCACACTCGGTTCAACTAAAGTTGGAGAAACTGACACCCGCCAGCCACCTGTGTGTAAAGCACGTCGGTAGAACCAGTCTCGCGTAAGCGTACGCGTAATGTCGGTCTAGGCCGCTTCATCCAACAATACCGCCGAACCAAAGTATGACATGCTGGTAAGCAGTATGACTTATATCGCCCACAACTCACTTGTGTTCTACTTGCGCATATGACATCTACGCATAAAACCAGGCTCGGATGCCACTGTTGGGGAACGTAGTAATTTCAAAAAAATTCCTACACACACGCAAGATCATGATGATGCATAGCACCGAGAGGGGAGAGTGTTGTCTACGTATCCTCGTAGACCGTAAGTGGAAGCGTTTTATCAACGCGGTTGATGTAGTCGTACTCCAGGGCCAGACGCCAGGGTTCCCAGCGTCTGGACCCAGACGCCAGGGACCCTGGCGTCTGGCCCCTGGACTCCGCAAAACTTCTTTTTGCGCTTTCCAAAAACCTCGTGGGCTTTCCCTTTTGGCCCAGATAAAGTGTTCTTGTGCCCAAACATTTCGGGAAACATCCGAAACCCCTTCGATGGATTCCGGAACCTTTCCGGAGATCAAACACTACTATCCACATATCAATCTTTACTTCCGGACCATTCCGGGGTTCCTCGTCATATCCGTGATCTCATCCAAAACTCCGAACAACATTCGGTCACCAACATACATAACTCATAGTACTAAATCGTTAATGAACGTTAAGCGTGTGGACCCTACGGGTTCGAGAACTATGTAGACATGACCGAGACACCTCTCTGGTCAATAACCAATAGCGGGACCTGGATGCCCATATTGGGTCCTACATATTCTACGAAGATTTTTATCGGTCAGACCGCATAACAACATACGTTGTTCCCTTTGTCATCGGTATGTTACTTGCCCGAGATTCGATCATCGGTATCTCAATACCTAGTTCAATCTCGTTACCGGCAAGTCTCTTTACTCATTATGTAATACATTATCCCGCAACTAACTCATTAGTTGCAATGCTTGCAAGGCTTATAGTGATGTGCAATACCGAGTTGGCCCAGAGATACCTCTCCGACAATCGGAGTGACAAATCCTAATCTCGAAATACGCCAACCCAACAAGTACCTTCGGAAACACCTGTAGAGCACATTTATAATCACCCAGTTACGTTGTGACGTTTGGTAGCACACAAAGTGTTCCTCCGGTAAACGAGAGTTGCATAATCTCATAGCCATAGGAACATGTATAAGTCATGAAGAAAGCAATAGCAACATACTAAACGATCAAGTGCTAAGCTAACGGAATGGGTCAAGTCAATCACATCATTCTCCTAATGATGTGATCCCGTTAATCAAATGACAACTTATGTGTATGGCTAGGAAACATAACCATCTTTGATCAACGAGCTAGTCAAGTAGAGGCATACTAGTGACACTCTGTTTGTCTATGTATTCACACAAGTATTATGTTTCCGGTTAATACAATTCTAGCATGAATAATAAAAATTTATCATGATATAAGGAAATAAATAATAATTTTATTATTGCCTCTAGGGCATATTTCCTTCAGTTTTTCCATGGCGACGTTTAGATTTTTTTTTCATAAATTAAATTTGTTAAAAGATGAATATTTGTTTGTCCATGGCATATTTCTAGAATGCTTTGCATTTATAATCTAAATTACGTTAACAGGCCAAAAGGTGTAGATTTTGTTGTTTGTAATTATGTTCCAAACACGAGGCAGTATTACAATATTAAATAGTGTTTATTAATTTATAAAGAAAAATGAAACTCCCAAATAATATTAGGGAGTTTGTGGAGTAAAGAGGGCAAGAATAAAAGAAGAAGTAAAACTCATTCAGAGCCCTTAAATTTTGAGATATATTAAATTCAATAAATAGTTTTTCATCAACTGTAACTTTTAGTTAGCTTAAAAGGAATTTCTTTGCATAAGATGAAATTAGGTATGATTTTCATACTACCTGATCTTAGCCCTACAACAAACAAAATTGGTGGCTGTCATTTGGTATCGTCCGCTATATCTATGGAAACCATTGTTGATATAACACAATTCTAGTATAAACTCAACTTAACTACAAGAAATTTTTGGTTCACAGATTTAATTAATAATTTTTTTAAGTGTAATTAAGATGGCGATTCTTTCAAGGAGCATGCTCAATCTTTTCGGGTTAACATGATCAAGATGTGTGATTTGTTCGACATGCAAAGGAATCGACACAATTCTTCCTTAATACTACAACATTGAGTCAATGTTCATATAGTAGCCCAGCTAATTAGTTGTTTTCTTTTGTTTTTCGAAAAGGAGGATGGCCCCTGGCCTCTGCATCATGGCGATGCATGTAGCCATTTTATTAATTATTCATCAAGACTTTATAAGTAATAGATCAACATATCTGAATCCATCATCTTGGCAACATCTGTCACTATTCCTATCCATTTGATGAATGGGTGCAGATTGTGAGGGCCGCATACACAGAGTTCACGCCAAAGCGCAACATTTAAAGCCGGAGGCCCTAATCAAGCCGAATTGCAGGGCCTGGGTCACAAACCAGCCCGACATACTCTTAGTGGTCACCACATGCGCGCGCTGCAGAGGCCGTCGCTACAGTCTTCCACCGGTCCATCTTCAGAGCAGGTACTGATGTATCCACGTTAAAAGGCCTGGCGTTGACGCTGCCACAACGCATACAATGCCAACACCCTACGCGCGTCCATCATCACGCATCCGTCGCCATGACCCTGCAACGCCATGCCGTCGAGACTCCACATCGTCGATGCATCACAGGAACGACCACTCCACCGCAGAAGCAGTCCACTAGTCCCTCGTGCCTATGCACACCTCCAAGGGGGGAAACGACACACGGGCTCTGATGTCATCTGATCAATTGATCTAGGGTTTCCCTGGGAGGTAGTGGACAGAGGTCTGGAGCTTCTCCACGGTGATCCCTTCAAGAAAGGAATGGCACAGAAGAGCGCCGCCATCGCCGGCCTTGACAACTAGTCGAGATCAAGGTTTTCACCCGGATCTGCTCTATGAACCTCATCTAGCATCGTCTGCACGAGCTGCCACCGATCTGTGCCACCGCGTAGCGAGCAGACCACGCCGGCTAGATCAGATCTGACCGGAGGCCAGACCACGCTTGATGCCGACCTGTCCACCAGGCCCTCCATGTTGCCGCCGCCAATCGGAGTTCAGATGGCCGGCCGCCGCAAATGCAGCCAATGCCGCTGCCCGAGGCAGGGCCGGCCGCCGCGCCTGCAGCCTTCACCGCTCGAAGCTGGGCTGGCCACCACACACACACACACACACACACACACACACACACAAATATTTGCCACATTAGGATTGTAGTGAAAATGTTGCACGTGGTAAATCAATGAATAAATCACAAGTAGTAGTCTATAAAAGTTGAGGAAATATATCTTTTTGTATACAAAGTTAGTTATCCCGTCAATGTTCTTGTTGAAGCCCGAGCCTTTTCCTAATTTCCTGAACCGAAGCAATTGTAGGCTGAGGCAGGAGCCAGTCCCATTCTTTGATGGCAGGCCAGTCTGGAGGAAGGTTTTTCACGAGACTGACCTCACCGTCAACAAAGTTGTACCTAAGTACATCGTGCGTAAAGATGAAATAGGCACACCCGCCATCCACACCCAACTGCGCAGCATCCATGGCGAAGCTAGCGTGGGAGCCAAGGAAGAGAACTTGGCCTCCCAAGCTCGCGCCGTCCCTCACCGCCCAACGCGTCTTGCCTTCTTCCAACGCATGCACCACGAGAGATAACATGTGTGTTGGCTCATCATACCTGTATTTGACCATGAAGGACACCCACAACAGTTGACCTTGAGACTCCAGGAAGTAGCTATTTCTCTGGCACCACCCTCTGTAATGCTTCGACATCGTCAATGGCTCGAGCCGGTGAGTGACGCTATGATCGTCTGGCGTGAGGATGCACCAGTAGTTCACGTCCGCGCACACCAGGATCTTGCCCTCGTGATACGCCGCCGTGGCGCTGAAACAAATGCCAGTGTCTGGTGAATAATCCAGCGTGGTTTTCACCTGCGTCCATGCCACATCGCCCGGACGCAAGAAGGTCGCCATGAAGGCGAGCTTGTGGGCCGATTCGCGTTTAGAGTCGTAGAGGAGGATGGTGCCGTCGCCGGAGATGATGCCGCGGGGATTCTCAAGCTGTGGCGACTTGTCGTCATCGTATGCTGGTAGCTGGGTCCAGGCTCCAGTGACGAGGTCCATGAGTCCTGGTCCTTTATCTGTGGTCAAGAGCCAGGCGGCCGTGCCATCCATGGTGGCAAGCCAGTTCCTTGCGGCTGATGGACCCACCGGATTCGCGACATGGATGTCACCGCACCTGCTGCGGCCCCCTCGCAGGCCGTGACCGTGCACAGGAGCCACGGCAGGAACACGGGAGGGCGGCACAGCGGCGTCGGCAGCGCGTCACGCCATGCCGTGCAGACGGCGTGCAAGCGCGTGAAATCGGTGGCATCGTGCAGGCGTCTGGAGACGTCGCCCAGAAGGTCTGGCGGAAGGTCGGGCCACTGTGACGGCGTAGCGGCACGAGCGATGCGATTTAGGCGGCGTCGGCGACGGCGGCGGCTGCGGCCATGGAGAGACATACGTCCCATTGCTTTAGGGTTTCTGCTGGTTGGATTCGCGGGCGGCAAGAACCAATTATATTAGTATGTGATATATCCGGCCGGATAGAATTAGTACTCGGGGTCCGTATTGGATTGCTTGTTCAAAGTGGCGTACGTAGGTATCCAAACCAGGATAAAATCGGCCTCTACTATAACTTGTCACGTGATCGATCAGCGCACACGCACGCATCGTGGGCTTGTGGCGACTTCCTAGCTAGTCTCCACAGTTTCCGTGCCGACTCTGTCCTAGGCGACTTAGGGTTTGCGCTTCATGGAGCACTCGTCGCCGTCCGCTGGCCGTCGCGCCGTGGCCGCTCGGCGATTAGCAAAGCTGCCGCCTGCCGCCCATCAACCGAGCACAATTCTACGAGTGAGTGTACGGACAAAGGTCAGCCGGACGGCACCGCCACACACAATTCCGCTAACTTGATCCGGTGAACAAAAGCAAAGGTATTATTATCTATAGATTCATAATATTGTAGCTTCATTTTGATTACACAAACCAATTAATCAATTGTTAGTAGTTAGTACATTTGTTACTTGTTTCATCATGGCGTACGTAATATTTTTTTAAAACATCAGTAAAGACACTAATGCTCATATATACGCTCATACACTCACTTCCATGAACGCACACACGCACACCCCACCCCTATGAGCACCTCCGAGAGATTGAGCCGGGATATCATCTTAACATTTTACGAAGTCATCATAGGCGCATCATAGTCGACAGAAATATCTCCCACTGAACGTATATCGCCGAAGATCCTAAAATAAATCCAGGATAAATGCGAGCACCAGGACTTGAACCCTGGTTTAACCAGATCAAATTGACCTTTACTAGTAGATAGTACAAAAGGGAAGGAAGGACATACATCACGCATCATACATTGCAAAACAATCAGCTGCACGCAACAGCTTGTTCTAGGGAGTGACATGATTCAAGCCTATCTCCTCTTCTTCGCATGTGGAGCAATGATTTGACATGCATGGCAATGTGTGGTGAAAATATAAGTTGCATGTAGAACAACATGTAAGGGTGGGGAACTTTTGGTCGATGGGTGTATATCACCGTATATGGAAAAACAAATTGGTAATTAAATAAAGAGAAATGTATGTTTTTGATCCTTCAAGTTTACAGAAAGTATACATCTAGTCTCTAAAAGTTTTTTCGGTGATATTTCATCCCTCATGTCTCAAAACCGGATAAATTCCGTCCAAACCCAGATCTGAGGAGAAAACCGGCCACGTGGAAGCGGTTTCTCTCTTTACTCGCCACGTAGGGTAGGCAATTTAGTCAAACATTGACCCATCCCGCCCTCGACAGCCTTCTTCCTCCCCAGTGCCACCACCCCGGCCGCCCTACCACCAGCCCGACAACCACCGGCTGCGCCGACCCTCCTCCACCCGCCGCTACGTTCCTCCTCCACTGGGTGCGTCACCCCGCGCCTCCGCCACCGTCAGGCCGTTCCTTCTCCACTGACCCCCATATCCAGGATGTAGCGGCCAGATCCGCAGCAACAGCCATAAGGTGGGGAGCTTGGGCATGTCCTTCCCTCTCTCCCTCGACGCCCTGCGCGGCGCCAGCATCCTCTGTGCGACGCCCCCAATCCCCGTTGGCAGCAAGCTCAACCACGGGATGATGGTGAGGGCGGGCCGTAGTGCCCCTCCATTCGTGTCGCGCCCACCTCCCATAACGGGATTCATCACATGCGCCACCGCCCTTACATTGCTCCCTTCTTGTGGTCTCCGGCGCAGCAGGCTCCGGTGAGCTACACCCGACGAACTCCTGCGTCGATGCCCTAGCTTCCTCTCTGAGCTCTGACCATCTCCATCTCTTCCTCGTGGACGAGGACCTCATCCCAGGACACGAGGACGACCTAAAATCCATTTGCCCCTACACCATCACATCTCGTGTCCGTCATGGAACTTCCCTCTTTCTGCTCGCTGACGAACTCCCTGTGTGGCTGACTAGGCGACGACGGGAGCACGGGCTCGAGCAGCGCAACTGTGAGTGTGTTTGACCAAATTGCTCGCGCTATGTGGCAAGTGAAGAAAAAGAAAACTGCCTCCATGTAGCCGGTTCCACCCTTCGATCTGGTTTTGTACGAAATTTAACCGGTTTTGGTACTCGAGGGATGAAACATCACCGAAAATATCTTGAGGGACTAAATGTATACTTTTGGTGAACTTGAGGGACCAAAAACATACTTTTCCCTTAAATAAAAGATTAAAAATTCTGAAAATGTTTTTGAATAAACTTGACCATTCATTCTACTTGTGGAAGAAATTCCACAAAAAGAAAAATCCCCTTTAACTTCTTAAAAAAATCCTCCTTCCATCACCCTCTTCCAGTCTCCCAAGCAATGACATTGTGCCAGAAACAAGTTAGGTCCCTTGATATTGAAAGTGACACCTTGAGCACACGCCCAAGCGTTCCTCATGGAGTTCAACAGAGCCGCGTGACTGAACGGGCGTAGGGTATGAACCCTAAAGAGAGCCAGCCATCTCACCTCCCTAATTAACTCATCAACCTCCCCGGATAAATCTAGGTCTTCCTCCTCCTCACCATGTAGGTTTAGACCTTCAAAAGCATCCTCCATATTCGGGTCTGGGCCATGTTGATCCCATTCTTCCTCCTCATCCCCTTCCTCCCGATCTTCCTCCATGCCCCTCGCTTCATCCGCCCCTCCCGGGAACACCCTTGCCGCCGGTGCTGACGAGGTTTGACCCTCTCCGGCCAATGCAGCTATCCGGCCTAGTTCTTCTGCCTTCGCTTCCTTCGACCCCTTGCTCCGTGATCTCCCTCCACTTCCTCCATGCTACCGACAAACTTGATCGATCACCTCGGGACGCACCGATCACCAGCAAGAGCTAAGCAATCCGGCCGTCTATTACGTGGGAAAATTGGTGGACTTCGGTGGCGCCGCCGAAGGAAAAGGTAGACCCTAGGGGAAAAGTGTTTTTCATCTTGTTAAGGAGAATATCCACAAAGGCACAAAACAAACGAATCTTCCTATTCACAAATGAAGTTCCTCTTTACCAATCAAAGTTCATCAATCATCCATCCATACATCTGTTTCCAAAATAAGGAAAAATAGACAGTGAGGAGACTCAAGGGGGAGGAGCGTGCCGACGACAATCTCTTGGATCTGTCGTTGCTTGAGTGGCTAAATTTCACACTAGGGCCACTAGATTTTTCGTCGCTTGCATAGATCCCGGTGCACGATGTAGAAGGGGAGTATATATATATATATATAGTAATACTATTCATCGCCCAGGTTGCAGAATAAGTTATTCTTCGTCCGAGGTAATCTTACGATCGCTTCATAAATAAATTACATTTGGAATACAAATAGTTACATTCATATTGATTCACTATGTAAAATTTGGTATAAGAAAACAAAAAAATAGGTTATAAGACCAGAAATATCGCATTTTATGTATGTTTTTATGTTCGTAACTTTACGTAACATAAAATATTTTTTACGGCAAGTATATATTTTCTTACGCTCTCTTTTTACGTATGAAATAAGACAAAATTTACGAAACGTAAAAATACGGTGCATTGATGTCAAAATAGAGAGGGGGTGAAGAATAACTATTCCTCACCCAGGGTGACGAATAGCGCGACCCATATATATATATATATATATATATATATATATATATATATATATATATATATAGAGAGAGAGAGAGAGAGAGAGAGAGAGAGAGGAGGTGGGTGCAAAAGTTTCCTCCATGCATCTCAAGAAAAAAACAATTACACACACACAAGGATGAAACTGACGGTGCATATATGGAAATCAAGCACTAATAATGAAATTGGTCTATCACCAGTTCACCACACACGCAAGATCGATCCTCGACTCACTATAGGAAACAGGAGATTTGCCGGCAGTACTGATCTTTGCCGTCAGCATTTGGTCGGGGCAGACGGCAAAGATCAATTTTGCCGACAGCTGCTGACGGCAAAGAACGGCAGACGGCGAAGACATATTTTACCGTCTGGTAAAAAGAAAACAGACGGCGAAGCCGCTTTGCTGTGTGTGGTTTTATTACAGACGGCAAAGAGCTTGCTTTGCCGTCTTAAAAAAACCGCAGACCACAAAGACTTTGCCGTCTGTGTAATTTTTTTGCAGACGACGAAGCGAGCTCTTTGCCGTCTGTTTAAAAAATGTAGATGGCAAAGAGAAAACACATCTCGTGGATCGATCCCACGGATCGATGAGGTGGCACAATCCCAGCCGACCGCTATAACGCCTATCCCTGATCTCTCACCCACGCTTTGACCCCACCATGTACCCTGCCATGTTCTCTCTCTCCCTAATCCTCCCGCTCACGCACCCACGTCAACATCCATCCACCCACGCACACACACGCCTCCCTTATCCTCTCACACACGCACACATGCCACCACCATCCACCCGTGCATGCCCACAACGGGGATGGCACCGGCGTGGGCTAGGGCGGCGGCCGGCGCGAGCCAGCGAGTGTGGGTGGCCAGCGCAGGCGAGGTAGGCGGCCAGTGCTGCTGTGCGGCGGGCAGGCACGGGCTGGAGCGCCGGCAGCCGTGGGAGAGGGTGTTGGGGATATTACCACTTGGCATAAACCGGCCAGGAGAGGCCGGGTTAACCCCATAAGTAGTTCATCTGTATCTGAAGTCCATGAAGACAGACGGTGACGCTTTATGAAAGCCCAGGGCCCAAAGCCGGTTTAAGGCCTGTAGACATAAACCGGCGTTGATATGTAAACTTGTGTTGTAAGATAGAAGTAGCGGAGACCGAGCCGGACACGATTATGAGCCGGCCTCGGGATTCTGTAAACCGACGGGCGTCAACCCATGTATATAAGGGGACGACCCGGCGGCGGTTCAAGGGGAACAGAAAACAACAACTCGAGACTCAGGCAAAGCGTATTCGCTCCCTGGTCATCGAAACCCCATCAATTCCATCACAACTAGACGTAGGCTTTTACCTTCATCGTAAGGGGCCGAACTAGTATAAAATTCTGTTGCGTCCCTTGTCCGCTTTAACCCCTTTAAGCTAACCCGTAGCGATGGCTCCACGACAAAGTCCTTTCTCTAGGACATCTGCCATGACAAAACCACGACAGTTGGCGCCCACCGTGGGGCTATCGCACGATGGTTTCAAGTTCTTGGAGGGCAACTTCGAAGGACTCAAGGGTTATGTTGTGGGCCGGATGACCAAGAGTCGTCGCGGCAAGCTCTACATCGACGATGCAGGCTGGGGCCCCGAGGCCGGCTCAATCGAGTACGGGTACCGGGTCCCCTTTGGTGGCATACATGTTTTCATTGGCAAGATCGGCGAACCGGGCCCTGAGTCGGACATCTGCACCGACCTCGTCGAAACGACTCAGCGTGCGAGATCTGCCCGGGTCAAGCCTGTCATGAAGCGTGCCTTCGTGGGAGTTATCCATGGAAGGGAATCTGAGGATAGATCGGAATCTGGTGGTGAGACCGTCGTTTATTCCGGCGACGAGTCATTGACCGGAGAAACCGAGTCGTTATATCAGTTACAAGATGGCCGGATTTGGGCTGCTCCGATGGCGACAGTATTCCGGACCCCTTTGATCTGCCAAACCGGGTTGCGATCTTCATGGCCGGCACGCAACCGGCGCTCCACTCTTCGACCGCAGCAGCAATGATTTCCGGATCGGCAGCGGCGGCAGCGGCCGGGGCAGGAGGCCCTGTGCGACCGCCAGCTCAGGTTCTATCTGATTTGTTTGACGCGTTGGCAACGCTGATGGCAGAGGTTAACCCGGCGGATCAGGATGCACACAATGCGGAAATCGTGAAACTGAAAGATCAGATCACCCAGGACAAAGCCGACTTAGCAGCTGAGGATACCAGGATAGCCGCGGAGCGGGCCGCTTTGGATGCACAAGCTTACCGGATTATGCTGGATCAGAGTGCGTTGAACGATGTCCTCAAGAGGAGGCACCGATCTCGCCTGCCGCCGGTTTATGATGCTAGAAATCTCTTTAACACCCCAGGAGCAGGGACCAGTAATCCGCCGGTGGTAAACCGGCGGAGGCACCTGGAGCAGGGGCGCCGGTTCAGCCACGTTTGGCGGATCCGCCTCGTCAGAACAACATTGTAACACCGCATGTCCCCACGCCGCCGGGTCATTACTCTAACCCGATGGACAACATTGTCGCTGCCGCTTCATGGCTGGCGGCCATCCCAATCGAAGGCGATTCTCCAGCGGCGGTCGAGACGCGTCGGGTTAAGGAGCTTCTTCAGACAGCCTTGGTTCAACAAGAGGCTTATTCATATAGTCGCGATCGGATTCATTCCACTCCCCGTCCAAGCCGGAGTTACAGCAGGCTATGGATTAACCGGCAGTGTCAAACAATGCGCGGAACCGTGATCCGCCCCGTGGCAATAACCCGGCGGGTGGTGCTGGTGATGCTCAGGAGGTGGTGGACCGGGCTCGGGCACGCAGAGAGGCCGAGTTAGCGGCGCAGCATGAAGCCCGTCAGCTTACTCCGGTTCGTCCAACCACATCGGTGGAACCAGGAGTTACCTCTAGTTCTTTGGGAGTGCCATGTCTTGTCCCAGCGTTGCGCAATGGGCGCCTGCCCAAGGATTTCAAGGGCCCGCGCAAGGTGCTGAATTACACCGCCGATTTATCCCCCGAAACATGGGTTGAAAGCTATGAGATGGCCATGGAGATGCTGGATGTGGATGATGCGGCATGTGAGAAATACTTCACCATGATGCTCGAAGGGACAGCCCGCACTTGGTTAAAGAGCTTACCGGCTAATTCTATCAGGTCATGGGCCGAGTTGAGAGCCCGGTTTATTCAGAATTTCAAGGATACATGCAAGCAGCCCATGTCAATTGTGGACTTAGCTGCCTGTGTCCAGGAGGAAGGAGAGTCAACAACCCATTGGGTGCGCCGGGTTTCGAAGATTTTGCATTCATCGGACCGCATCAACGCTGACACCGCAGTTTTAACATTGGAAGGCAATTGCCGGTTTGAACCCCTGAAGTTGAAGTTGGGACGGCTCAAACGTCATTGTAATGACATGGGAACCCTCATGGCCGCACTGGTGAAATATGCCGACTCTGATAGTACCAAGGATCCCGAGTCTGACGATGATAAGACAGGGAAGGGAAAGAAGAGCGGCAACACCAAGGGGCAGCACCACAACCCGGCGGGTAATGGAAACGGCGACAAGCGTAAGGCGGACCACGGTTTAGACTTTGTGGCTAACACTAATACACATGACAAGGGCGAGCGGCGTAAGGGTAAACCGCCCCAGCGCGGTGGAAGGCCAAGTCCTAATCCGGACCGTTTGTCTTATCTGTTGAACCAGCCCTGTCCAAAGCATGGGACGAAGGAGGACCCGTCCACGCACCTCTAGAAGGATTGTTACATCATGCAAGAGTTCAAAAATTCTGATTCTTTCCGGTATGATCATGGACCAGGAGGAGGTTCGGGCCCCGGCTCTCATGGGCCGGGTTATGGCGGGGGAAATTCCGGTTCAGGCTTCCACGGTAATCAGGGTGGACATAACAATCAAAGTAATCAGGGTAACCAAGGTGGCTATAATTATCAGGGCAATCAGCAGCAGCAGCAGTCGGGTTACCAGAGCAACCCGAAGCAGTTGAATAGCGGACAGTATCATGTCTTCACCACTAGCTTGGACAAGCGCGATCAGAAGCTTCATAGAAGGGCGGTGAATGCCGTTGAACCAGCGATGCCCCGTTATTTGCGTTGGTCCGAGCAGCCGATTGTGTGGAGTAGAGAAGATCATCCACCCCGGGTTGACAATCCGGGTCATCTGGCTCTAGTGGTGCCACCTCAGGTGGGAGGTTATAAGTTCACTAAGGTACTCATGGATGGAGGGAGTAGTATCAATATCCTTTATTATGAAACTTTCCGTCGCATGGGGTTAACAGATAAAAATCTTAAACCGTCCAATACGGTGTTCCATGGTGTGGTGCCTGGTAAGTCGGCATATCCTGTTGGTAAGATAGCTCTGCAGGTGGCTTTTGGAGATGAGCATGACTCGAGATCAGAAACCTTGACCTTTGAAGTGGTGAAAATCAGCAGCCCGTATCATGCCCTATTTGGACGGCCAGCTTATGCTAAGTTTATGGCACGGCCTTGTTATGTCTATCTGCAGCTCAAGATGCCGGGTCACAAGGAAACTATAACCGTGCATGGGAGCCGCAAGATTGCTCTGGAGTGTGAAGAAGGTGATGCGGCTTATGCTGAGTCAGTTTGTGCAACAGAAGAGTTGAAGTTTTACAAGGACAATGTTGATCCGGCAGATATGACTTCGTTGAAGAAACCAACTACAGAGCATGATCCGGCCCTGAAGTTTAAATCGGCTGATGAGACTAAGCTTGTTGACTTCGTGCCTGGCGATTCGTCCAAGCAGTTTAGCATCAGCGCTAACTTGGATCCGAAATAGGAAAGCGCGCTCATCGAGTTCATCCGTGAGAATCGGGACATCTTTGCATGGAAGCCTTCTGACATGCCAGGTGTACCGAGAGAACTCGCTGAGCACACTCTCATTGTTGATCCCAAGTATAAACCGGTCAAGCAGTTCTCCGCCGGTTTAATGAAGAAAGGCGCAAAACTATTGGAGAAGAAGTAGCCAGGCTCTTGGCGGCTGGATTTATCGTTGAAGTATTCCATCCTGAGTAGTTGGCTAATCCGGTGCTGGTCCTCAAGAAGAATGGCACTTGGCGTATGTGGGTGGATTACATAGACCTCAACAAAGCTTGTCCAGCAGATCCTTTTTCCCTTCCCCGTATTGATCAAATTATTGATGCTACGGCGGGTTGCGAGCGTTTAAGATTTTTGGATGCATATTCTGGTTATCATCAGATCAAAATGGCAGTTAAGGACCAGGAGAAGACAGCCTTCATAACTCCCTTTGGAGCCTTCATAACAGATCGGCCACAATGTTCACGCCTATGTGGATGATATTGTGGTAAAATCAAGGAAGAAAGAGACATTGATTGATGACTTGAAGGAAACCTTTGATAACCTGAGGGTTTATAAAATGATGCTTAATCCGGCCAAGTGTGTCTTTGGTGTACCTGCAGGCAAGCTCTTGGGCTTTTTGGTGTCTAACAGGGGCATTGAAGCTAATCCGGAAAAGATCAAGGCCATCACCTCCTTGGCTAAACCGAAGTGTATCAATGATGTTCAACGCTTGGCAGGCCGGATTGCCGCGTTGAGCCGGTTTGTCAGTCGCCTTGGCGAGAAGGCCATCCCTTTATATCAGATGCTGAAGAAAACAGATAACTTCGTCTGGAGTGACGCCGCTAATGAAGCATTTGAGGACTTAAAGCGGCAGCTGGCTAATCCGCCAGTTCTCGCTGCTCTAGTGGACAAAGAACCATTGTTGCTATATGTGGCAGCTAATGCTCGGGCTGTTAGTGTGGCTATTGTGGTGGAGCGCAAGGAGGCAGGAATGGAATATCCGGTTCAGCGGCCGGTTTACTATATCAGTGAGGTACTTATTGAGTCCAAGCAGAGGTACCCGCATTGGCAAAAATTGGTGTATGGGGTTTTCATGGCAAGCCGGAAGCTTAAGCAGTATTTCCAAGGTCATCCCATTACGGTGGTCAGCTCCGCTCCTTTGGCGGATATAATCCAGAACAGGGAAGCAACTGGTCGGATTGCTAAGTGGACTATCGAGCTCGGGCCTCACGGGTTGAAATACATGCCCCGAACGGCGATCAAATCTCAGGCACTTGTGGATTTCATCAATGATTGGACAGAATTACAAGCGCCAGAGGAGAAGCCGGATCACACTTATTGGACTATTCATTTTGATGGGTCCAGGCAATTGGAGGGCTCGGGGGCCGGAGTCGTATTAACTTCCCCACGAGGTGATAAGTTTTGTTACGTTCTCCATTTAATGTTCCCTTGCACTAACAATGCAGCTGAATATGAGGCTTGACTCCATGGTCTTCGGATGGCTAAGGAGATGAACCTAAGCCAAGTTAAGTGCTTCGGTGACTCGGATCTGGTGGCTCAACAAGTGTCCGGCACTTGGGATTCCAAGGACCCACTAATGGCAGCATATCGTCGTGAGGTGGATATTGTTGCAGGTCACTTTAAAGGTTATCATGTGGATCATGTGGACCGGCGGAAGAATGAAGCGGCGGACGCTTTAAGCCGCCTGGGTTCCCAACGTAAACCGGTTCCACCTAATGTCTTCCTGGATGTTTTGCATAATCCGTCCGTTAAGCTCCCTGGTGAAGAGGATTTGGCTGTTCCTGATCCGGAGGCTTAGTTGGTGGTGGCTCTTCATGATATCCCGGATTGGACGGTTCCATATCTGGCGTATATAAACCGGGCGAGTTACCAGAGGATGAAACTTTGGCCAAGCAGATAACCCGGCGGTCCAAGTCCATGACTATTATCAATGGAGAGTTACATCATTGCAGTGTGACAGGGGCGTTTCAACGATGTGTGTCTCCTGAGGAAGGCCGTGAAATTTTGCGTGAGATCCACGAAGGAGATTGTGGTCACCATGCCGGTTCAAAATCTTTGGTGGCCAAGGCATTTCGTCACGGTTTCTATTGGTTGACAGCTCATGCTGATGCCGAGGACTTGGTCAAAAGATGCGATGGCTGTCAGAAATTCTCAAGGCGCGCTCATGTACCAGCTCAAGAATTGAGGATGATTCCAATCACCTGGCCGTTTGCAACTTGGGGGCTGGATATGGTTGGGCCTTTCAAGAGGTCCAAGGACAAAAAGACCCATCTTTTGGTGGCGGTTGATAAGTTTACGAAGTGGGTGGAGGCAGAGCCAGTTAGTAAGTGTGATGCAGCCACGGCGGTTCAATTCATCAAAAAGGTGATCTTCCGGTTTGGCTTTCCACACAGCATTATAACAGACAATGGTAACAATCTGTCAAAGGGTGCCATGAAGGAGTTCTGTCAACGTGAGCACATCCGGCTTGACGTGTCATCAGTGGCTCAACCCCAGTCCAATGGTCAAGCGAAGAGGGCCAATCAAGAGATCTTGAGAGGTATCAAACCCCGGCTTATGGTTCCTTTGCAACGGACGCCGGGTTGTTGGGTTGAGGAGTTACCTTCTGTGTTGTGGAGCATCAATACCACACCCAACAGATCGACAGGGTACACACCATTCTTCATGGTTTATGGAGCGAAAGCAGTTCTTCCTAGTGAAATCCGTCATGACTCGCCTCGTGTAGCGGCATATGTTGAAGCTGACAATGAGAAGGCACGATAGGAAGCTCTTGACCTGTTAGATGAGGAACGTGACATGGCGGCAGCCCGTTCGGCGATTTATCAGCAAGCACTAGTAGAAAAAGGGTCATCTGTCCTGGTTGGTAAGGGCCTTTTGTCCCGGTTTTTGAACCGGGACTAAAGGGTCGTTACTAATGCCCTAGCCCTTTAGTCCCGGTCTTACACGAACCGGGACAGATGGGCCTCCACCTGGCCGGTGCGGCGAGCCCAGGCAGGAGGGCCTTTGGTCCCGGTTGGTGGCACTAACCGGGACCAATAGGCATCCACGCGTCAGCATTTCAGGGGCTGGGCTTTTTGTTTTTTTGAAAGGGGGGGGGGGTTGGGGTTTTTGGGGGGTTAATTTAGGTGTTTCATATATTGTGTTAGCTAGCTAATTAATAGAGAGAAGTGTCCTCTCTTATCTCCGTGCTTGGTCCACGCTACGTACTATATACGTATAGAGAGGACTAGACACGCTAGCTAGTAAGCAAATGAAGGAAAAAGAAGATCGTCATGAACATATGCATACTGAGAGAAGTGATATCGACCACCTCTCCTTCTCCGAGAGATTGGTCGAACAACAAGTTCTCGTATATCTATCCGACACTACCGGCTACATATATACAATAATTATCTCTTACAATATAATCTCCTAATTATATATGAACACAGGGTCCACATAGTATTCTCCGTTTTCAGCGATCACGTGGTCAAGGAAGAATGCCGCTAATTTCTCTTGAATTGCTCGCATACAATCTGGTGCTAGGAGTTCATCCCGCATCCGAAAGATCTAATTTGAAGAAGGGGGTCAATACATATATATATGATTAAATGAAACTCAACACAAATGATGGTAATAAAATAAAATTGTGAATATTATTGCTTACGCACTTCATATTGTTCGTCAGAGTAGCCCCGCTCACAGGTCGTGTGGCGGATGGACTCGCAAACGTAGTATCCATAGAAATCATTCCCTTGTTCCTGCCACAACCACTTTACAAGAAATAGAGGTCAATCAAACTGATAAGCAAGCATGCTAAATGGTATTGATGAAACTAGCGCTTGAATCACTAGGAGATGCATGGAACATGCTACTATAGTACTTACTTTCGGGTGTCTAAATTGCAGCTTCTTCGGTAGTCCCGGAGCTTTTTTGGTGAATTTTCTCCAAACCCTGCCAGACAAAGAAAACAATTACTTGATATCAAGAAATGAAAAAAGTTGCTGATATGGTGGATAATGATCAATTTAACTTACTTCTCGAGCATTTGAGTCATGTCCGCATAGTCCTGGGGATCTTTTCATCTCGAGTCTAAGACGGTTACTACTTCCTTCTCAAGCTTAATCTCTAGGAGAATATAGTGGAAGCTGCGCACGCATGCATAAGTCATCAATTACATTACTATAACCTGGACTAATAAGGGAAACCGAATATGCACAAGACAGTAACACTCACTTGAAGTTGTAAGGAAAGAGTATTATATCTTTGTTTTCATTTATTACCAACAATCATAGCAAGTTGGCCTCGGTATTTTCGGCATGATATTTAACCTCAGTTGCATCTATGAGATTTGTGTTAATGAATCCAATATCACCGATTTGTCTTTTCTTCAATTCGGCGATCTTCAATCTGCATAATATAGTGAGGATAATTATAAATACATGCAATGAAAGAGCTGACCTATATAGAGAGACTTAATGACAGAAGTAGTACTACTTACAGACAGTAGCAAGTGACCGTTGATTTATCGAGGGCCTTTTGATTGAAAAACTGGAAGAACTCCTCAAATGGAACATTCAACAGTTCAATTCCAACGAGGTCATGCTCCTCTTTAACTCTCAGCGTCAAAGTATCCCTCCCCCCAGACTCTCTGCAGGTTTTCATGTACCAATCATATAATCTTCGCATCATCGTTGTTAGAGATCTTTCATCTTTGACGAGAGGCTTCCCGTAATGGTATTTGTGTTCGTCCACCTCCAAGAAATCATAATGTACATCGTCGGGCAGGTAATCTCCAAGATTTCTATAACCGGGCACCATCCTCGGATCATTAGCGACGATGTCGCTAGACACCTTGAGCGGGGGGCACGATTGGTTCGCTTGTTCGCCGAGCTGGGCAATTTTTTTCCCAGCTCATCGTTCTTTTAACCTTTGATCACTCACAGTACTTCCCGACCGCTCCGCTTCGACAAATGTCTTTGCAATAATGCGCTCATAGTTGCCTTTCGACGGAGACTTTGGTGGTTTTGTCAGGGCAGCCAGAGTGCGCTTCGCTTTCACCGGATCTACCTTCTCCTCCGGAGGTGGATGTTTCTTTGCTTTCACCCCTTCAAAGAAGTTCGTCACTTCGGCTCGCACGATCTTCGTGGTTTCCTCCTCGGTCCTCTCGTATGGTAACTTCTCTGGAGTCTTCAGAGAAGGACCGAATTTGTATTTCCTCCCGCCTCTGGCTGTACTGCTAGACGCCGGCAGAGCAGACGGAGCGGCTGCGGCTGTCTTCTTTCCTTGCTTACGAGGCGGAGGAGAAGGACTACGATGCACCGGAGCAGCCGGAGCGGCGGCGGGTCTCTTCCGCCCTTGCTGACGAGGCGGAGAAGGAGGAGGCTGGCTGCTCAGGCGCGCCGGCGCAGGCGGAGAAGGAGGCGGAGTGCCGCCACACGCCGGAGAAGGAGGCTGAGTGCCCTGATCACTTGTCGGAGGAGGAGGCGGAGGAGGAGGCGGAGTGCCGCCACGCGTCGGAGAAGGAGGCTGAGTGCCCTGATCACTCGCCGGAGGAGGAGGCGGAGTGCCCTTACTCGCCGGAGGCGTCCAGTTCGGAAGGTTGATGAGCTCCTTCCGCCATAGGCATGGAGATGCTTCCTTCTGGCCTAGCGCGGTTACGGACATATTTCTTTAGGACTCCCATGAACCTCTCAAAGGGGAACATATTGTGTAGAAATACGGGCCCCAGAATGACAATCTCGTCGACTAGATGAACTAGGACGTGCGTCATGATATTGAAGAAGGATGGTGGGAACACCAGCTCGAAACTGACAAGACATTGCACCACATCACTCCTTAGCCTTGGTATGATTTCTGGATCGATTGCCTTCTGAGAGATTGCATTGAGGAATGCACATAGCTTCACAATGGCTAATCGGACATTTTCCGGTAGAAGCCCCCTCAATGCAACCGGAAGCAGTTGCATCATAATCACGTGGCAGTCATGAGACTTTAGGTTCTGGAACTTTTTCTCTGGCATATTGATTATTCCCTTTATATTCGACGAGAAGCCAGTCGGGACCTTCATACTGAGCAGGCATTCAAAGAAGATTTCTTTCTCTTCTTTCGTAAGAGCTTAGCTGGCAGGACCTTCATACTGCTTCGGAGGCATGCCATCTTTTTCGTGCAAACGTTGCAGGTCCTCCCGTGCCTCAGGTGTATCTTTTGTCTTCCCATACACGCCCAAGAAGCCTAGCAGGTTCACGCAAAGGTTCTTCGTCACGTGCATCACGTCGATTGAAGAGCGGACCTCTAGGTCTTTCCAGTAGGGTAGGTCCCAAAATATAGATTTCTTCTTCCACATGGGTGCGTGTCCCTCAGCGTCATTCGGAACAGCTAGTCCGCCGGGACCCTTTCCAAAGATTACGTTTAAATCATTGACCATAGCAAGTACGTGATCACCGGTACGCATGGCGGGCTTCTTCCGGTGATCTGCCTCGCCATTGAAATGCTTGCCTTTCTTTCGACATTGATGGTTGGTCGGAAGAAATCGACGATGGCCCAGGTAAACATTCTTCCTGCATTTGTCCAGGTATATACTTTCAGTGCCATCTAAACAGTGCGTGCATGCGTGGTATCCCTTGTTTGTCTGTCCTGAAAGGTTACGGAGAGCGGGCCAATCGTTGATGGTTACAAACAGCAACGCGTGTAGGTTAAAGTCCTCCTGTTTGTGCTCATCCCACGTACGTACACCGTTTCCATTCCATAGCTGTAAAAGTTCTTCAACTAATGGCCTTAGGTACACATCAATGTCGTTGCCAGGTTGCTTAGGGCCTTGGATGAGAACTGGCATCATAATGAACTTCCGCTTCATGCACATCCAAGGAGGAAGGTTATACATACATAGAGTCACGGGCAGGTGCTGTGATTGCTGCTCTGCTCCCCCAAAGGATTAATGTCATCCGCGCTTAAACCAAACCATACGTTCCTGGGGTCACCTGCAAACTCAGCCCAGTACTTTCTCTCGATTTTTCTCCACTGCGACCCGTCAGCGGGTGCTCTCAACTTCCCGTCTTTCTTACGGTCCTCACTGTGCCATCGCATCAACTTTGCATGCTCTTCGTTTCTGAACAGACGTTTCAACCGTGGTATTATAGGAGCATACCACATCACCTTCGCAGGAACCCTCTTCCTGGGGGGCTCGCCGTCAACATCACCAGGGTCATCTCGTCTGATCTTATACCGCAATGCACCGCATACCGGGCATGCGTTCAGATCCTTGTACGCACCGTGGTAGAGGATGCAGTCATTAGGGCATGCATGTATCTTCTGCACCTCCAATCCTAGAGGGCATACGACCTTCTTTGCTGCGTATGTACTGCCGGGCAATTCGTTATCCTTTGGAAGCTTCTTCTTCAATATTTTCAATAGCTTCTCAAATCCTTTGTCAGGCACAACATTCTCTGCCTTCCACTGCAGCAATTCCAGTACGGTACCGAGCTTTGTGTTGCCATCTTCGCAATTGGGGTACAACCCTTTTTTGTGATCCTCTAACATGCGATCGAACTTCAGCTTCTCCTTTTGACTTTCGCATTGCGTCCTTGCATCGACAATGACCCGGCGGAGATCATCATCATCGGGCACTGGTTCCTCTTGATCTTCAGCAGCTTCCCCGTTGCAGCATCATTGGGCACATCGTCTGGTTCCTCTTGATCTTCAGCGCCTTCCCCCGTTGCAGCATCACCGTATTCAGGGGCACATAGTTGTCATCGTCCTCTTCATCTTCGCCGTCTTCCATCATAACCCCTATTTCTCCGTGCCTCGTCCAAACATTATAGTGTGGCATGAAACCCTTGTAAAGCAGGTGGGTGTGAAGGATTTTCCGGTCAGAGTAAGACTTCGTATTCCCACATTTAGGGCATGGACAACACATAAAACCATTCTGCTTGTTTGCCTCAGCCACTTCGAGAAAATCATGCACACCCTTAATGTACTCGGAGGTGTGTCTGTCACCGTACATCCATTGCCGGTTCATCTGTGTGCATTATATATAATTAAGTGTGTCAAAAACCATTACAGAACATGATGAATAGATAATTAAGTGACCAAATTAATAGAAGTTCATCATCACATTAAAACCAAAGTACATACATAGTTCTCATCTAACAACATATAGCTCTCCAGAGCATCTAATTAATTAAACCATACATTGAAACTATGTAAAACATTTCAATGTGAAAACAAATGCGATCATAATCGCAACCAAGGTAACAATTGATCCAACGGCATAATGATACCAAGCCTCGGTATGAATGGCATATTTTCTAATCTTTCTAATCTTCAAGCGCATTGCATCCATCTTGATCTTGTGATCATCGACGACATCCGCAACATGCAACTCCAATATCATCTTCTCCTCCTCAATTTTTTTTATTTTTTCCTTCAAGAAATTGTTTTCTTCTTCAAATAAATTTAACCTCTCAACAATAGGGTCGGTTGGAATTTCCGGTTCACATACCTCCTAGATAAATAAAATCTATGTCACGTTGGTCGGCATAATTTTCATAAACAATAAATGAACCAATAGTTATAAAGATAATATATACCACATCCGAATCATAGACAGGACGAGGGCCGACGGGGGCGGATACCAAAACCATCGCACTATATAATAACAAGCAATAAAATAGTAAGAAAATTAGACAAGTATCTATCTAAAGTAAGATTTTTTTCTTTCAGAAAGAAGATAAGAACAAGAGGCTCACCACGGTGGTGCCGGCGACGAGATCGGCGCGGCCGATCGACGGCGGTGAAGACGGGAATGGGACGTGACGGGCCGCTAAACCTAGACAAATCTCGAGGAAAATGGAGCTTTGAGGTCGAGCTTTGAGACGAGAAAGCTTAACTAGTGTGGCTCGGGCATTTCATCGAACACCTCATATGCATAGGAGGTGAGGTAGAGCACCACAAAGCCCTCCCCTCACCGGCAAGAGAAAAACAGAGCACTGGAGTGCTCTGCTCGCGGGTGAGGGGTATATATAGGCACCTCATTGGTCCCTGTTCGTGGTATGAACCGGGACTAAAGGGCAGCCTGTGGTCCCGGTTCAAGCCACCAACTGGGACCAATGGTGGTGGGCCAGGAGCGAGGCCCATTGGTCCCGGTTCGTCCCACCAACCGGGACTAAAGGGGCCAGACGAACCGGGACCAATGCCCCCGCGAGGCCCGGCAGGCCCCTGGCCTCACGAACCGGGACCAGTGCCCCCATGGGTCTCGGTTCTGGACTGAAACGGGACTAATGGGCTGACCCGGCCTGAACTAAAGCCCTCTTTTCTACTAGTGAAGATCTGCGTCGTTATCATAGCCGCCGGGCTAGAACCAGAACTTTTCAAGAAGGTGATTTGGTGCTTCGGCTCATCCAGGATCAGACGGATATGCACAAGCTATCTCCCCCATGGGAAGGACCCTTTGTGGTCAGCAAGAATCTACACAACGGGTCGTACTACCTAATCGATGTTCGAGAGCGCAAAGACTCATGTAAATCGGAGGAGGAGACCAACCGGTCGTGGAATATTGCTCATCTTCGGCCTTACTATACTTGAGCTATAGGCTCTGCTTATGTACATATTATGACATTGTTTATATTATGATCAATATAATAAACCGAAACCTCAGCTAAAGCGGGGTATCTGTTGTTTTTCTTACATCATGTGTGGTTACATGGAGCTTACAAAGTGGCGTCCGGTTTACCCCTTGATTTAGCTTCTCAAAGAATCATATTAGATCACTTGGGGGCTTGGTCGTACCCGAACCATAGCTACACCTCTTGATCGGCGCAATGCCACAGCATCACTTGGGGGCTTGGTCGTATCCGAACCATAGCTACACCTCTTGATCGGCGCAATGCCACAGCATCACTTGGGGGCTTGGTCGTATCCGAACCATAGCTACACCTCTTGATCGGCGCAATGCCACAGCATCACTTGGGGGCTTGGTCGTACCCGAACAATAGCTACACCTCTTGATCGGCGCAATGCCACATCATCACTTGGGGGCTTGGTCGTATCCGAACCACAGTCACACCTCTTGATCGGCTCAAAGCCACATCAATCCGGGGCCAAAGAGAGTGTTGTAAAACAACAGCTCAAACACAGGCACCCACTAAGCACAGCTCACAATGTTATTTGGAGATTTTTTGCTATCGAATTTAGGGCCTGGCAGCCCATGAAAAGCCTCGACTACAATGGTTTTATTTGCCTTTTGCTAAGTTTATCTTTCTTTTGATAAGATTGGTGATGTTTTCAAACCGGTGTTTATCAACCCGGTTAGGCTGTCAACTACAAGTTGTCAGTAGATGATCAAGTTATAATCCGGAGACTATCAGCCCGATCTGGTTTTGACTCAAAGTCACCAGTATGGAATAAACCGGCGTTTATCACAACCCGGAGCGATTTTATTGTAAACCGGCATCATATAACAGGAGTTACTTTTACTCCGGATTAGGGTTATTACCCTCATTACAAAGTTGGTCAGCCAACACTATGCCTAAAGGTCACAGGTATCATATATTTCCATATTTGGTTATCTTTACAACCTTGGTCATGTATATATTTGGGTATCATGACCCGCCCGGTGGTAAACCGCCAGGGCGCTTTAAGCTTCTTATCTGCAGGAACAACTTGAATAAATAGCTATGGATTATAAACATTGTATCTTAAGCATGGCGGATTAACACGCATCAGTCGCAGATAAATATGCACGAAGGCATAACAGACCAAGTGTTTTAACTAGCCTATTACAAGGCGTTTTAGTGCCCAAAGGGATAATTGTTTCTCAATAAGCATTGCAGCAAGTGGAAGACTAAACTGGCCCCCGAATTATGATTGCTTATCAGCTTGACCTGACGGCTGCGGATCATCTTGCACCGGTTCATCTTCTTAGTCTCTACCGAGCGGCTGGAAGTCAACAGTTGTCCAGTCGATCTCAGTTAAAGCTTGGAACACAGCTTCGTCGCTTATAAGGGTTGATGGTTCAATATCAGGGGCATAAGTGTGCTTACGGATTGGAGGGATCAGATTTTGCGCTTCTGGAATTGGCGCCGCAACCCGTCTGTTCTTATCATCATAACTTGCCTGATAGTATGAGAGATCAACTTCTTCAGCCAATTGACAAGCCAGTGGACGTACTTCCCGGTTTATGGCGCGGAGATCCTCTTAGCCAAATTCTGATCCGTCTCCTTTTAAGCTTGGGAAGCCTTTAGCCACGTCCACCGGATCAAGATCAGGCACCCACGCCTTTGCCCGAGTTAGAGCGGTCAGAGCTCCGGCCCTTGCCGCAGCTTTCTTTAGTTCTTCAACCCGGGCAGGCATCATGGATAGCCTTTCTAAGGTGTCCTTGATTAATGTTGGAGGAGGTTTATTGTGTGAAGCGATACAGATGATCCGCTGCGCGCCGGTATACAGCTGCTCTATCAGAGTATAGGCTGCTTTCAACTTCTTCTGTACATCAGAGCCCAGATGGCTAATGCGAGTTCCTGCATCATTATAAACGTCAGTAAACCAGCCACACATGGGAAGATATGTTGAAAGTATAAAGCAAGGATGCTTACCAAACACAGCAGCGGTCATAGCATGTACTTGCCGCTTTACACCAGTCAGCTCGTCTACCACCGGTTTGAGGGCTGCCTCTGCGTCTTCAGCTCTTTTCCGCAAAGCGGATTTCTCTGTGTTCCAATCCGCCCGCTCCTTGGCGAAGCTCTCCTTTAGTTTTTCCATAGCGGCTAAGGCGCACGTCAGCTCATCTTTTGCTTTGGAAGTTTCGGCCTGTTGGGACTTGATGTTCTCTTGTAGATCAGCGGTTTGACTTTCCTTCTTGCTCAGTTTAGCCTATGAAGAGACAGATACATAATGAGTTAACAGTACATATTTGAAGTACCAAGCACATAACAAGTTATGCCCTTGATACTTGGGGGTTAATGCATATTTGCTGCTTATCAGAAATTTCTACAAGTCCCAAGCACAATACAAGTATTAATCTTGGCACTTGGGGGCTAATGTGTGTTTGCTCAAAAAACTGTTGGTATGGGAATTCTTCTACAGTCCCAGTTCATCTTTATAAAGTTAAACCGGCCCTTGGGGGCTATACCGGTGAAAGAGCAGTATCGCAAATTTTAAGGAACCGGTTCATCTTAAAAAGGTAATCCAGTCCCTGGAGGCTAAATATGCAAAGTTAAGTTATGACAAAAGTCCCGGTTTAGATTGATATCATAAACCGTTACTTGGGGGCTACTAGGAGTTGATAAACTGCAATTGGACAAAAGAGAAAAATAGTAGTTACCTCATATCACTCCTTCATCAAGTTTACCAAACTAGCTTCATAGTCACGGCTGGTATACATACGGTTCAAGAAGCCAGAGTGAATGTCTTGAGCATTGAGATGGGCGTAGCTTGATAAATCGGCACTCCATTTGCCTTTGCCGATAGCAGAGAGCTCATCCTTGGCAGTATGTTTTGACAAAGCGATAGGATTGCCAGGAGTGGTGTGGCCAGTGCCAGTAATCATAATGTCATCATCTTTGTCATCAGCAGCCTTCACTGGAGTTGGCGGTTTGTCAGTATCCTTAACTGGACTGGCCGGTTTATCATCAGTTCAGACAGGGCTGGTTGGCCGGTCTGCATGGCTTGTAGCGTCAACTTGCACTTGTTCGGCAAGGAAGTCATGGTATTGAAGCGGCGGATCGTTAAGCATGGCGTCAGCGTCGGTTCTTCTGGATCTGGAGTTGTTTCCGGTTCAGCAGCTACATTATCATCAGCCGGTTTGCTTAACAGAGCCTTCTTGCTGGGTCTTGGCTTGGCGCTGAGAAAAGATAGACATAAGGATCAGTACAGTATGTAAAGATAACACATCAAGAATAAAGACATGTGCATAGCTCACCCAGGAACTGTTTTGAGGGGTGGAAGCTGTGTGGCCGATGACTCGCCAGAGGATGAGTGAGAAGTACCCTGATAATTTGAATCAGACGGGTTAAGAGGCTGACGGAAACAACCTGCTTTTGGGCATGAAGTATCAATGGGATAAGAGACCTCTTATCGGCGTTTCTGAACCGGACTGTTCGGTAAACCGGCGGAGGTAACTACCTGGCCGCTGTGCCGGGTTGTACGGCGAGCGTCGTGCTGCTGCGTCTTCGAAAGAAAGTTTGGGTCCAAGTAAGCAAGAGGGTGAGAAAATTTTACTTTCTGGTTTGCTTGACGGATTTTTGATGTTGGCAGAGGATCTGAATCGGAGGAAAGAATGGTTACCTCTACGTCCTCAGCATGACTGCCTTCAGCGTCGTCCTGATAATAATCATTGTCAATGAGATGTACGAAAAATGAACCAAGAGAGTCAAGTTCTACCTCTGGTTCCGGACTACCCACATCGTCATCAACTGGTGGATCGGAGGATGCAGTGGTCCTTCTCTTGGTAGGTTTTTTAACAACCTTGGTCTTTGGACGAACTGGCTTGACCAGTTTGTCTTGCGGCTTCGCCGGTTTGTCTTGTGATGGTTTCTTGTTCCAGAACGGATCATCACCCTGTCAGAAATAATCACACTTTCAGAAAATATTTGGACAGAAGCAACTTCAGATAAAAAGATTATATGATTCTTACAGCTGGTGGTTTGTTGAAGGTGCAGAAAGGGAGTAGTCCGGTTTGGGCACAAACAGCTTCCGGTTCGTTCAGTATCTTTTTTACAGCCTCAGTGACTTCTGCATCTGTAAGCTGAATGTCAATGTGCCGCTGAGCATCCTTCAAACTCCCTGTATACTCACACATCAAACCGGAGCGCCGGCTTAAGGGAAGAATACTCCAGCTTATCCAACAACGGGCAAGATCAACTCATGTCAAACCGTTTGCCATGAAGGCTCTAATCTTTGATAATTGAGGAGCATAGTTGGCCCTTTCTCTTGCAGTCAACCTCTGAGGAAAAGGATGTGTGTTGCTTAGGCGTTCAGGGCGGTAACCCGGCAGGGGGTTTTCATCAGGTGGAGATGTATCCATGCAATAAAACCAAGTTTGGTTCCACTCTTTGGGGTGACTGTGGAGTTTGGGATGAGGGAAGGTGACTTCTTTCCTTTTCTGAACCGCCATTCCGCCCAGTTCCGTGTTGGGTCCATCCGAGAACTCTGTGCGACGGTTTAAGTCAAAGAAATCCCTAAACAGTTCGACAGTAGGTTCCTCTTGCAGATAAACCTCACAGAAGACTTGGAAGTGGCAGATGTTGGTCACAGAATTGGGACCGATGTCTTGAAGGCGCAGCTGAAAATTGGCTAGTACATCTTGGAAAATTTTTGAACCGGGAGGGCTAAAACCTCGTCCGAGATGATCAGCAAACACGACTACCTCTCCATCCTTGGGTGTAGGAGGATTTTCCGGGCCAGGGACCCTCCAGTGGATGACATCTTTCTTGGCTAAAGCGCCCGTTTTAACAAGATTGTTTAACTGTTCTTCAGTTACTCAAGAAGGAGCCCAATTTCATTCATAGACTTGCTTGGCCATGGCAATGAAGGATCTGAAACATGATTATTACCGGTTTAAGATTTACAGTGGACACTATACAACGGTATAAGGATACAAGCATATTGATAAACCGGATTTGGTCATTCGTAAACCGGAGTCTGACAATGGAAACGGTGTAATGCATTGACGGTTCAACAGGGGACTAATGGTATCTACCGGGTCATCATTTTTTCTGTGAAGTTAAACCGCCCAATCTGGTATTCAAAGTGTGTAAGTGAAGGAAGAAACAAGTTTCACATCTTGCTATGGTAATTACAGATCTACCGCGCGTTGGAAAAACAAAATATATTCTGACCTAATTTCCAGCGTACTAAAAGTTCACCAAGTTGAGATGAGTTGGATATCAAACAGGTGCTAAAACTACTACCGCGCGAGATCTATGTGGTTTTTGGATCTAATCCATGGATATAAATAAGGATAAAGAAGGGCGGCAACGAACACTGATGAACGACAAAAACCCTAAGTGCAGATCTATGGTAAGAGAAAGGGGAGACTTACTGAGGCTGTTGAGCAGCGGCGGCGCGCGGAGGAGCTCTGGTACGTTCAGGTCGATGCAGCGGCCAAGGTTGGTGCAGCAGTCGAAGGTTGACGGCGGCGGCCGAGGTCGAAGGTTCGGGCGTCGCGAGGATGACGATGACGCGAAGAGGCACGAGGGGGAAAATGGAAAGACCCCCTGGCCCTATTTATAAGGGCAGAAAGATAAATGTCAGGCGCGAAAATCGAGGAGCCGAATTTTTGGATATGAGGCGGAGCTGCCGCCTCGATTGTCGGAGGCTCATTAATGAAGGTGGATTATACACAGTTTTAAAAGAAACAGGTGACGTCACGGCGGTTTATCATGGTCCTAGAAGATGATGTCACGGCGGTTTACAAGATTATGTGAAGATGTTGAAGAAGAAGTTTTCTTAAGTATTGAGGATTGACATGAACCAGTTCAAATCAATCTGGGGCCTATTGTTGGGGATATTACCACTGGGCGTAAACCGGCCAGGAGAGGCCGGGTTAACCCCATAAGTAGTTCATTTGTATCTGAAGTCCATGAAGACAGACGGTGACGCTTTATGAAAGCCCAGGCCCCAAAGCTGGTTTAAGGCCTGTAGACATAAACCGGCGTTCATATGTAAACTTGTGTTGTAAGATAGAAGTAGCGGAGACCGAGCCGGACACGATTATGAGCCGGCCTCGGGATTCTGTAAACCGACGAGCGTCAACCCATGTATATAAGGGGACGACCCGGCGGCGGTTCAAGGGGAACATAAAACAACAACTCGAGACTCAGGCAAGGCGTATTCGCTCCCTGGTCATCGAAACCCCATCAATTCCATCACAACTAGACGTAGACTTTTACCTTCATCGTAAGGGGCCGAACTAGTATAAAACTCTCTTGCGTCCCCTGTCCGCTTTAACCCCTTTAAGCTAACCCATAGCGATGGCTCCACGACAAAGTCCTTTCTCTAGGACATCTGTCGTGACAAAACCATGACAGAGGGCGACAGCGGGCGCGGGAGAGCGTGGGCGGCGGGAGCGGGCTGGCGCGGGCGAGGGCAGCGGTGAGCGCGAGCGAGGGCGGCGTCGCGCGTGCGCAGCTGGGCGGCGGCGCGACGAGCAAGGCCGGGCGGTCGCGGCATCCGCCTCCTTCCTGCCGCGGACGCTCCACCTCCCCGGCCCCTTGTGCGCTGGCGGCGCGGATCTCAACCTCCCCGGCGGCGCGTGTGCTGCAAGGGCAGTTGCCCAGTTCATCCTTTTTTTCTCAGAAATTGAAATAGAGTTAGTTTTTTGATTCATCAGTGAGTGATGATGATGGATATACTATGTAATACACTTGTTTTATCTTGTAAAATCCGTTCGTTTGTCGTTGATTCTTATAATGTTGGTTCTGAAATGGCTACAAACTAATTTACTTACGCCTTTGACCATGTAGCTTTGACCACCGCTTCTGAAACTGCACTGTTTGTGCACTATTTTAAATAATAAAAAGTTCTTTGCCGTCTTGGGTGAACGAGGCTGATGGCAAAGGCACATCCTAGCTGACGGCAAAGATGTTTTCTTTGCCGTATGCTATTTTTCGACTTGACGGCAAAGATAGAATTTGGATGACGACATGGATACAAAGTTTACTTCACTCGAAACCCCTAAGTACTGATCAACTAATCTGCTTGCACGCAAAAAGAAAAAGGACCTAATCTGCACATGTAGGCAACGCTAGTGCTTCAATCTCTTCCAAATAATTTTTCATTACAGTAGTGCATCACGGTAATCACCACTGTAAAGAAAAGCTGCTGTATGGGAATTAGCACACAAATGCACTTGTGGTTAACTGAAAACTGCAGCGGAAACAAGTAATGTCAACACCATATCATGTACTAACTCAAGGATCGTTGCTTAGCACGGAAGGAAACATATGCATTAGCATATATGAAGGTAGAAATGTTACTCGGCAGGAAAGACACTCCTTAGCCTAGTGTCTTGTGGTATGAGTAAGTTTTTCTGACAGCATCAAGCATCAACAAAGAAACACCAGATTTTTACGTGGAAAACCCCTCAACTTGAGGGGAAAAACCACGGGCCGAAGCCACCCAAATCCTCTTACACTATAATCAAATGTGGGATACAACAAGTTCTTCTCTAGACAGTACTAGAGGATCTCATACATCAAGATTTCTGAATCTTGGATGAACAGAATAAGATTTGGGGCTCAAGAACTAGGGATTGGAACAATCTCACCAAAGATGGTGGAACCAAAGTTTGAAGGAGACAAGGTAGTGGATCTGGACCATCACAACCTTGGGGAGGAGCTCCCTTTTCTTCTTCCTTAAATCTTCCTCTTCTTCCCTTGCTTTCCTGGTTTTCTCTCTTCTTCTCTTTTGGAGGATAAAATGATTTTCGTCACTCTTGGTGGTGGCTGCTGGATGGAGGGTAAAGCATCCCCATCCACTCATGTGCAAAGTCCAAAATGACCCTAGGTCATAACCCTAATGGGTAGTGGGCTTCTGCACCTCTTTGGGCTGCCTAAATTAAAAGGCCTCAAATGGTCATCTCCTCACAGCCCCTATGAGGAGGATATCCCAACAAATCTCCCCCTCCGACTCATGAGGGGGGCACCGCCATGCCCGCTACCTTGCAACATGCTTGTAGCTTCTCATTGGACAATATCTTGGTCATCATATCCAAACCATTGTCGTCGGTATGGATCTTCTCAAGTTTCAGCAACTTGGAACTCACAACATCTCGAATCCAATGATACCTCACATCAATGTGCTTGGTTCGAGAGTGATAGCTTGAATTCTTGGCAAGATGAATAGCACTCTGACTGTCACGAAATAGAACATACTCCTCTTGCTTCATGCCGAGCTCTTGCAAAAAGTTCTTCATCCACAAAACTTCCTTGTCAGCATCAACTGCTGCAATGTACTCTGCTTCTGTAGTTGATGTAGAAACACATTTCTACAATCTTGATTGCCATGACACTGCTCCCCCTGCATAAGTCATCAGGTATCTAGATGTGGACTTCCTACGATCCTTGTCACCTGCATAATCTGCATATGTATAGCCCTGCAATACAGGATCGCCGCTTCCAAAGTATAAACAAGATGTAGAAGTACCCTTGAGATACCTGAGAATCCGCTTCACTGCTTCCTAGTGAGCTTTACCTGGATTTGTCATGAACCGGCTAACAACTCCAACTGCATAGGCAATGTCAGGCCTAGTGCATACCATGGCATACATCAAACTGCCCACAGCAGATTGGTAAGGTACTTTCCTCATTTCTTCTTTCTCCTTCTTGCTTGTAGGACATTGTTTTGAATTCAGTTTGTGATGGCCTGCAAGCATATAGATAACAAATTTTGCTTCTTTCATGTTGAACCTTTCAAGTACCTTCTCAATGTATCTTTCCCGTGAGAGCCAAAGCAACTTCTTTGATCTATCACGGGAGATCTTCATGCCAATATTTGCTTAGCTGGTCCTAAATCCTTCATGGCAAATGATTTACTCAATGCCTCCTTGAGGAGAGCAATCCTCTTTGTGCCATTTCCAACAATCAACATATCATCAACATACAGCAAGAGAACAATGAAGTCACCCTCCGCATACCTCTTCATAAAGACACAATGATCAGGTTGTGCTTTGTGGCAACCAAGCCCGGTCATAAAAGACTCAAAATTCTTGTACCACGGCCGAGGAGCTTGCTTCAAGCCATACAAGCTCTTCTTCAATTTGCAAACTAAGTGCTCCTTGCCTGCAATCCTGAATCCCTCTGGCTGCTCCATGTATATCTCCTCCTCTAGGTCACCATGTAAGAATGCAGTCTTCACATCAAGTTGTTCAATTTCCAAGTCCATGGTGGCAGCCATGCCAAGCACAACTCGGATCAAAGACATCTTGACCACCGGAGAGAATATCTCATCATAATCAATGCCCTTTTTCTGACTGAAACCTTTCACAACCAATCTGGCCTTGTACCTTGGATGTGAGGTGTTTTCTTCAGTCTTCACTCTGTACACTCACTTGTTCTTGAGTGCTTTTTTTGCCTTTTGGCAGATTCACCAACTCAAAAGCATCATTCTGATACAGGGAATTCATCTCATCCTGCATGGCTTCTGACCATTCTTCTTTGTTCTCATCAGACATTGTCTCCTCATAGCATGAGGGCTCACCTGCATCTGTCATCAACACATATTGATGTGGTGGATATTTAGAAGAAGGAATGTGACCTCTTTCACTTCTTCTTTGCTGCTGCATTGTGGTGAATCAGGTGGATTTTTGTTGACATTATCATTACCAACTTCATCATCATCATCATAACTTGATGGCTGCTCGTCACTTTGACTTGTACTGCCTTGGTCAGTTGCATCTCCACTGTCTTCAGTGTCATCCTCTCCCCCATGATTGTGCACAAGAGGACAGATTGGATCCATGTCAACCTGAGGTGTGTTGGTCATTGGCTTCTCTGGTTTCCCAATATCTTTTATTGTTTCATCTTCAATGAACACCACATCTCGGCTTCTCACAATCTTCCTATTTGCTGGATCCCACAACCTGTAGCCAAACTCTTCACTTGGTTGGCTGAGGTAGATGCACTTCTTTGTCTTGCTATCAAGCTTGGATCTCTTGTCCCTTGGAACATGTACAAATGCCCTGCAACCAAAGACCTTCAAGTGCTTGTATGATACCTCCTTCCCTGACCAAACTCTTTGAGGAATATCACCTGCAAGAGGAACTGAGGGAGATAGGTTAACCACATACATAGCATTCATCAAATCTTCAGCCAAAAAGGAATTAGGTAAATGAGCATGAGAGAGCATAGCGGTGACCCTCTCTGTGAGTGTCCTGTTCATTCTCTCTGCAAGACCATTGAGTTGAGGTGTCTTTGGTGGACTCTTCTCAAGCTTGATGCCAAACTTTCTGCAATACCTTTCAAAAGGACCTCTGTATTCACCGCCATTGTCTGATCTCACGCACTTCAATTTCCTGCCAGTTTCTCTTTCAACCTTGGCATGGAACTCCTTGAAGGCTTCAAGCATCTGGTATTTGTGTTTCAGCACATACACAAAAACCTTTGTGGAATGGTCATCAATAAAAGTCACATAGTATAATGCTCCACCATGAGATTTTTCAGTCATGGAGCAAACATCAGTGTGCACAATATCAAGAACATTTTTTGCACAATGTGGAGGGAGTGTACGAAATGCAACCCTATGTTGTTCCAGCAAAACAATGTGCACGGGGTTTCAAGGATATGCCTTTCAACTCAGGAAGGTACTCCATGCGAGCAAGAGCATGCATGCCCTTCTCACTCATATGCCCAAGCCTCTTGTGCCACAATTCAACCTAAGTGTCTTTTTCAGCAATGTTCAACACCTCATTGCACAACTTGGTTTTAGTCACACAGAGATTACCTTGCTTACTTCCTCGAGCCACAATCAAAGAGCCTTTGGTGAGCATCCATTTTCCTTCACCAAAATAACTAGGATGTTTGATATCATCAAGCTTGCCCACTGACAACAAATTCAGCCTTATATCGGGAACATGCCTCACATCGTCGAGCACCAATCTGCAACCTGTGTTTGTTTTAATGCATATAAAGCCCTTGCCAACAATTGCCGACGAACCACTATTTCCCATCCTCACTTGGCCAGTAACACCACTAGTGTAAGAGGTGAAATACACCTTGTGTGATGTGATGTGGAAGGACGCACCTGAATCCACAACCCAATTCATGGCATCATCAGGAACATCACTATAGCAATCTTCATCTTCGATGACTAGATAGTCCTCATCTGTTGCGGTCATGGCTGAACTGCTCTCAGCCATTTGCTCGGGTTTTTTGTGAGTTTCCCCTCTGCAAGCTCTCTTTTGTACTTCCTGCACGCGCTCTTTATGTGTCCCGGATTGCCACAATGAAAGCAAGTAATATCTTTTCTCTATTTTGACTTTGATCTCCCCCTGGATTTGCTTTTGCCTTGCTGAAATCTTGTATTGTTGTGTCCACGGTTCTCATTCTTCCCATGGGTTTCAGCCACATATGCATCAGAAGAGGAGGCATCATCCTTTTCCTTCTTTCTGGCTTCTTCATTCAGCATACTGTTTTTCACCATCTCCAAAAGTCAGCTTCCCATCCGGAGTTGAATTGCTAAGTGACACAGCAAGCGTGTTCCAACTATGTGGCATGGAACTCAGCAGCAACAATGCTTGCACCTCATCCTCAATGTTGATCTTCATGGCTGACAGTTGATTTATATGGCATTGGAAGACATTTAAGTGCCGAATCACACTTGTGCCATCTCGGTACTCAAGCTTTGCAAGTCTTTTGATCACCGATGCTTTGTTCATTGATGTCTTCCTCTCATACATAGACTCCAACTTCTGCCACATCTCATATGCATTTGTGTCATTTGCAACATGGTGGAAAATATTGTGGCTGATGTAGCGGAAACAAGTAATCTCAGCACCACATCATGTACTAACTCAAGGATCGTTACTTAACACGGAAGGAAACATATGCAGCAGCATATATGAAGGCAGAAAATGTTACTCAGCAGGCAAGAAACTCCTTAGCCTAGTGTCTTGTGTAGGAGTAAGTTTTCCTCACAGCATCAAGCATCAACAAAGAGACACCAGATTATTACGTGGAAAACCTTGGGGAGGAGCTCCCTTTTTTTCTTCCTTCAATCTTCCTCTTCTTTCCTTGCTCTCTTGGTTTTCTCTCTTCTTCTCTCTTGAATGATAAACTGATTTTTGTCACTCTTGATGGTGGCTGCTGGATGGAGAGTAAAGCATTCACTCATGTGCAAAGTCCAAAATGACCCTAGGTCATAACCCTAATGGGTAGTGGGCTTCTGCAGCTTTTTGGGCTGCCTAAAAGGCCTCAAATTATCGTCTTCTCACAGCCCACATGAGGAGGATATCCAAATATATAAAGTGCATGGCATGCATGCCCATGCTGTCATAAAAGAATGAGTATAGTATGAACACGACGATGATGATCAGGATGAACCAGCAGCCCACGAGCTGCACCAGAAACAAAACCCAAACCATCCAAAATTCTGAATTAGTTAATTCTTCGATGTCAACATATTAATTAATTAATCCTAATTAGCCTATCGTGGTCAGCGTCTGATCCTAGTATGATGGCGTGCGCGCGCGTGGAGATTCTGTCCGCCCCTACGTACCGCGGAGAGAGAGACCACGGGGTTGTCGGAGCTATCTCGGCTGTCCGGCCTGGGCTCGAGGAACGGCGCCCCCACCGTCGCCGGCACTTGAGAGAACGGGACCGGGAACCCCGGCAGCGCCTGGTGTTGGTGGCGGTGGCCATGATGGTGGTGGTGGCCGTGATGATGACCGTGGCCGTCGTGGTGGTGATGATGATGGCCGTGGCTCATCGGTGGAGATGCCGCCGATCGATGTCGATTGACGGCTTGCTGGGAGGAAATAAGGTGCGTACCTGTGCGAGGCTGAGGCTGTGATGGAGCAGCGGGTGTCCATCTTCTTCAAGTCGAGCGAGTCGCTTGAAGAAGCAGCGAGAGGAGAGAGATGATGGGAGAGAGACTGGTATGGACGAGCAGTTCGCTTGGAGATAAGGTTTGATGTAGTAGAACCATGGGTGGGCCCAACACGGGCACGTGCCGTCCATGACACGTACAGAAAATCAGCCATGTTTCCATATATCTAGAGGGTGAGAGGTTGTTCGGCGAGGTCGCCCATCTAAAGCCTGGTCATATCTTCTTTACTACTCCATTGTGCGCTAAAAAGAACATATATAAATTTCTCTGAGGTCAAATTAATGGTATGAAATTGGATCAAGTTTATATACAAACTATCAACAATGAGAACACTAAATAGATATAATATTAAAATATATTCGTATTTTAGTAGTATAGTTTATTTGATATGCTTGATCAACTTTTCCACCGTTTGACTTTAGAAAAAAAATTGTATACTCCTATTTCAACCACAAAGGGAGGACTAGTTAGAAGGGCGTCCATCGATATTGTCCAGGGAGTAGTCGACGATTGATAGTTTGGGTTTATAAATTTATGACTTATTTCCTAGAAGGTATAGTCAACTCATAAATACAGGAATTGTTAACAAAAATACACCTAATAAAGTCTATATAGATTCTTAATATAAGAAAAGAATGTAAAAGTGAATTATGTTATATATCTTAATATGATGTTGGAATCCCTAAACCTTCCATTAAAAAATCATTACATGCAAAGGAGGTTACAACACTAGTAGAAAACGGGGCAAAGGTCACAGGGCAGTTTTCACATTAGCCCCGGTTCAGTCACGAACCGGGACTAATGCGAGCATTCGTCCCGGTTCGTGAGCCCAGGGGGCCGTCCGGGGCCTCGTGGGCATTGGTCCCGGTTCGTATGGACCCTTTGGTCCCGGTTGGTGGTACAAACCGGGACCAATGGGCCACGCTCCTGGCCCACCACCCTTTAGTCCCGGTTCATACCACAAACCGGGACTAAAGGGCTGGTCCTAGTTGCGGCCAGTGTTTAGTCCCACCTCGCCAACCGAAGGGGGCTCACACCAGTTTATAAGCCCGTCCCTCTCTACCTTTTAAAGTGAAAATAGATGCCCTTATACAGGGAATTTGACCTAAATTCACAGTAAATTTCATAGATATTTATTATGAATTTATGTTGAATTTTCTCTATAAGCGCATCTATTTTCATTTTTTTATATTTATAAAATAAATAAACCTTAATAAAATAAATAAAACTAAATAAACATTAAAAAAATAAAATAAAATAAACTAAAGTAACTACAATAAATAAACCTTAATAAATTAAGTAAAAATAGCAGCAGTAAAATAAATAAAAATAGCAGCAGTAAAATAAATAAAAATAAAATGCGTCTGGAAGAGATTGTCCGTTTTGTACACGAAGTGCATCCAGTTTATGCCGTAACCCTCTCAACTTTCTTGCACATGCTATGTGGATGAAATGATGATATCATGCCAACTTTCAACCTTTTCAGAGTTCATTTGAAATGCTTTTCAATTTTAGGGTTTTATAGCCCAAATAATTAGTAAATGCATGAAAAATAACAAATGAAGTCAGAAAGGATTGAAAAATGATGATGTGGCTTTGAATGGTGCATTTTGAACACACAAAAAGTCAGGAGTTCAAATAAGTTTTAAAGAATGAAATCCCTTTGTAACAGACGAGTTTCCGGATGAAATCCTGATACTTTGAAAGAGATTGTCCGTTTTATACACGAAGTGCATCCAGTTTATGCCGTAACCCTCTCAACTTTCTTGCACATGCTATGTGGATGAAATGATGATATCATTCCAATTTTCAACCTTTTCAGAGTTCATTTGAAATGCTTTTCAATTTTAGGGTCTTATAGCTCAAAATAATTAGTAAATGCATGAAAAATAACAAATGAAGTCAGAAAGGATTGAAAAATGATGATGTGGCTTTGAATGGTGCATTTTGAACACACACAAAGTCAGGAGTTCAAATAAGTTTTAAAAAATGAAATCCCTTTGTAACAGACGAGTTTCCGGATGAAATCCTGATAGTTTGGAAGAGATTGTCCGTTTTGTACACGAAGTGCATCCAGTTTTTGCCGTAACCCTCTCAAATTTCTTGCACATGCTATGTGGATGAAATGGTGATATCATGCCAACTTTCAACCATTTCAGAGTTCATTTGAAATGCTTTTCAATTTTAGGGTCTTATAGCTCAAAATAATTAGTAAATGCATGAAAAATAACAAATGAAGTCAGAAAGGATTGACAAATGATGATGTGGCTTTGAATGGTGCATTTTGAACACACACAAAGTCAGGAGTTCAAATAAGTTTTAAAAAATGAAATCCCTTTGTAACAGACGAGTTTCCGGATGAAATCCTGATACTTTGGAAGAGATTGTCCGTTTTGTACACGAAGTGCATCCAGTTTATGCCGTAACCCTCTCAACTTTCTTGCACATGCTATGTGGATGAAATGATGATATCATGCCAATTTTCAACCTTTTCAGAGTTCATTTGAAATGCTTTTCAATTTTAGGGTCTTATAGCTCAAAATAATTAGTAAATGCATGAAAAATAACAAATGAAGTCAGAAAGGATTGAAAAATGATGATGTGGCTTTGAATGGTGCATTTTGAACACACACAAAGCAGGAGTTCAAATAAGTTTTAAAAAATGAAATCCATTTGTAACAGACGAGTTTCCGGATGAAATCCTGATAGTTTGGAAGAGATTGTCCGTTTTGTACACGAAGTGCATCCAGTTTTTGCCGTAACCCTCTCAACTTTCTTGCACATGCTATGTGGATGAAATTGTGATATCATGCCAACTTTCAACCTTTTCAGAGTTCATTTGAAATGCTTTTTCAATTTTAGGGTCTTATAGCTCAAAATAATTAGTAAATGCATGAAAAATAACAAATGAAGTCAGAAAGGATTGACAAATGATGATGTGGCTTTGAATGGTGCATTTTGAACACACACAAAGTCAGGACTTCAAATAAGTTTCAAAAAATGAAATCCCTTTGTAACAGACGAGTTTCCGGATGAAATCCTGATAC
This sequence comes from Aegilops tauschii subsp. strangulata, assembly GCF_002575655.3. Classification (NCBI taxonomy): domain Eukaryota; kingdom Viridiplantae; phylum Streptophyta; class Magnoliopsida; order Poales; family Poaceae; genus Aegilops; species Aegilops tauschii. Next base: position 624,063,606 of record NC_053041.3, on the reverse strand, counting down.
TTTGGAAGAGATTGTCCGTTTTGTACACGAAGTGCATCCAGTTTATGCCGTAACCCTCTCAACTTTCTTGCACATGCTATGTGGATGAAATGATGATATCATGCCAATTTTCAACCTTTTCAGAGTTCATTTGAAATGCTTTTCAATTTTAGGGTCTTATAGCTCAAAATAATTAGTAAATGCATGAAAAATAGCAAATGAAGTCAGAAAGGATTGAAAAATGATGATGTGGCTTTGAATGGTGCATTTTGAACACACACAAAGTCAGGAGTTCAAATAAGTTTTAAAAAATGAAATCCCTTTGTAACAGACGAGTTTCCGGATGAAATCCTAATACTTTGGAAGAGATTGTCCGTTTTGTACACGAAGTGCATCCAGTTTTTGCCGTAACCCTCTCAACTTTCTTGCACATGCTATGTGGATGAAATGATGATATCATGCCAACTTTCAACCTTTTCAGAGTTCATTTGAAATGCTTTTCAATTTTAGGGTCTTATAGCTCAAAATAATTAGTAAATGCATGAAAAATAACAAATGAAGTTAGAAAGGATTGACAAATGATGATGTGGCTTTGAATGGTGCATTTTGAACACACACAAAGTCAGGAGTTCAAATAAGTTTAAAAAAATGAAATCCCTTTGTAACAGACGAGTTTCCGGATGAAATCCTGATAGTTTGGAAGAGATTGTCCGTTTTGTACACGAAGTGCACCAGTTTTTGCCGTAACCCTCTCAACTTTCTTGCACATGCTATGTGGATGAAATGGTGACATCATGCCAACTTTCAACCTTTTCAGAGTTCATTTGAAATGCTTTTCAATTTTAAGGTCTTATAGCTCAAAATAATTAGTAAATGCATGAAAAATAACAAATGAAGTCAGAAAGGATTGACAAATGATGATGTGGCTTTGAATGGTGCATGCTGAACACACAAAAAGTCAGGAGTTCAAATAAGTTTCAAAAAATGAAATCCCTTTGTAACAGACGAGTTTCCGGATGAAATCCTGATAGTTTGGAAGAGATTGTCCGTTTTGTACACGAAGTGCACCAGTTTTTGCCGTAACCCTCTCAACTTTCTTGCACATGCTATGTGGATGAAATGGTGACATCATGCCAACTTTCAACCTTTTCAGAGTTCATTTGAAATGCTTTTCAATTTTAGGGTCTTATAGCTCAAAATAATTAGTAAATGCATGAAAAATAACAAATGAAGTCAGAAAGGATTGACAAATGATGATGTGGCTTTGAATGGTGCATTTTGAACACACAAAAAGTCAGGAGTTCAAATAAGTTTCAAAAAATGAAATCCCTTTGTAACAGACGAGTTTCCGGATGAAATCCTCATGCTTTGGAAGAGATTGTCCATTTTGTACACGAAGTGCATCCAGTTTATGCCGTAACCCTCTCAACTTTCATGCACATGCTATTTGGATGAAATGATGATATCATGCCAACTTTCAACCTTTTCAGAGTTCATTTGAAATGCCTTTCAATTTTAGGGTCTTATAGCTCAAAATAATTAGTAAATGCATGAAAAATAACAAATGAAGTCAGAAAGGATTGACAAATGATGATGTGGCTTTGAATGTTGCATTTTGAACACACACAAAGTCAGGAGTTCAAATAAGTTTAAAAAAATGAAATCCCTTTGTAACAGACGAGTTTCCGGATGAAATCCTGATACTTTGGAAGAGATTGTCCGTTTTGTACACGAAGTGCATCCAGTTTATGCCGTAACCCTCTCAACTTTCTTGCACATGCTATGTGGATGAAATGATGATATCATGCCAACTTTCAACCTTTTCAGAGTTCATTTGAAATGCTTTGCAATTTTAGGGTCTTATAGCTCGAAATAATTAGTAAATGCATGAAAAATAACAAATGAAGTCAGAAAGGATTGAAAAATGATGATGTGGCTTTGAATGGTGCATTTTGAACACACACAACGTCAGGAGTTCAAATAAGTTTCAAAAAACGAAATCCCTTTGTAACAGACGAGTTTCCGGATGAAATCCTGATACTTTGGAAGAGATTGTCCGTTTTGTACACGAAGTGCATCCAGTTTTTGCCGTAACCCTCTCAAGTTTCTTGCACATGCTATGTGGATGAAATGATGATATCATGCCAATTTTCAACCTTTTCAGAGTTCATTTGAAATGCTTTTCAATTTTAGGGTCTTATAGCTCAAAATAATTAGTAAATGCATGAAAACTAACAAATGAAGTCAGAAAGGATTGAAAAATGATGATGTGGCTTTGAATGGTGCATTTTGAACACACACAAAGTCAGGAGTTCAAATAAGTTTTAAAAAATGAAATCCCTTTGTAACAGACGAGTTTCCGGATGAAATCCTGATACTTTGGAAGAGATTGTCCGTTTTGTACACGAAGTGCATCCAGTTTATGCCGTAACCCTCTCAACTTTCTTGCACATGCTATGTGGATGAAATGATGATATCATGCCAATTTTCAACCTTTTCAGAGTTCATTTGAAATGCTTTTCAATTTTAGGGTCTTATAGCTCAAAATAATTAGTAAATGCATGAAAACTAACAAATGAAGTCAGAAAGGATTAAAAATGATGATGTGGCCTTGAATGGTGCATTTTGAACACACACAAAGTCAGGAGTTCAAATAAGTTTTAAAAAATGAAATCCCTTTGTAACAGACGAGTTTCCGGATGAAATCCTGATACTTTGGAAGAGATTGTCCGTTTTGTACACGAAGTGCATCCAGTTTTTGCCGTAACCCTCTCAACTTTCTTGCACATGCTATGTGGATGAAATGATGATATCATGCCAACTTTCAACCTTTTCAGAGTTCATTTGAAATGCTTTGCAATTTTAGGGTCTTATAGCTCGAAATAATTAGTAAATGCATGAAAAATAACAAATGAAGTCAGAAAGGATTGAAAAATGATGATGTGGCTTTGAATGGTGCATTTTGAACACACACAACGTCAGGAGTTCAAATAAGTTTCAAAAAACGAAATCCCTTTGTAACAGACGAGTTTCCGGATGAAATCCTGATACTTTGGAAGAGATTGTCCGTTTTGTACACGAAGTGCATCCAGTTTTTGCCGTAACCCTCTCAAGTTTCTTGCACATGCTATGTGGATGAAATGATGATATCATGCCAATTTTCAACCTTTTCAGAGTTCATTTGAAATGCTTTTCAATTTTAGGGTCTTATAGCTCAAAATAATTAGTAAATGCATGAAAACTAACAAATGAAGTCAGAAAGGATTGAAAAATGATGATGTGGCTTTGAATGGTGCATTTTGAACACACACAAAGTCAGGAGTTCAAATAAGTTTTACAAAATGAAATCCCTTTGTAACAGACGAGTTTCCGGATGAAATCCTGATACTTTGGAAGAGATTGTCCGTTTTGTACACGAAGTGCATCCAGTTTATGCCGTAACCCTCTCAACTTTCTTGCACATGCTATGTGGATGAAATGATGATATCATGCCAATTTTCAACCTTTTCAGAGTTCATTTGAAATGCTTTTCAATTTTAGGGTCTTATAGCTCAAAATAATTAGTAAATGCATGAAAACTAACAAATGAAGTCAGAAAGGATTAAAAATGATGATGTGGCCTTGAATGGTGCATTTTGAACACACACAAAGTCAGGAGTTCAAATAAGTTTTAAAAAATGAAATCCCTTTGTAACAGACGAGTTTCCGGATGAAATCCTGATACTTTGGAAGAGATTGTCCGTTTTGTACACGAAGTGCATCAAGTTTTTGCCGTAACCCTCTCGAGTTTCTTGCACATGCTATGTGGATGAAATGATGATATCATGCCAATTTTCAACCTTTTCAGAGTTCATTTGAAATGCTTTTCAATTTTAGGGTCTTATAGCTCAAAATAATTAGTAAATGCATGAAAAATAACAAAGAAGTCAGAAAGGATTGACAAATGATGATGTGGCTTTGAATGGTGCATTTTGAACACACAAAAAGTCAGGAGTTCAAATAAGTTTTAAAAAATGAAATCCCTTTGTAATAGACGAGTTTCCGGATGAAATCCTGATACTTTGGAAGAGATTGTCCGTTTTGTACACGAAGTGCATCCAGTTTATGCCGTAACCCTCTCAACTTTCTTGCACATGCTATGTGGATGAAATGATGATATCATGCCAATTTTCAACCTTTTCAGAGTTCATTTGAAATGCTTTTCAATTTTAGGGTCTTATAGCTCAAAATAATTAGTAAATGCATGAAAATAACAAATGAAGTCAGAAAAGATTGAAAAATGATGATGTGGCTTTGAATGGTGCATTTTGAACACACAAAAAGTCAGGAGTTCAAATAAGTTTTACAGAATGAAATCCCTTTGTAACAGACGAGTTTCCGGATGAAATCCTGATACTTTGAAAGAGATTGTCCGTTTTGTACACGAAGTGCATCCAGTTTATGCCGTAACCCTCTCAACATTCTTGCACATGCTATGTGGATGAAATGATGATATCATGCCAATTTTCAACCTTTTCATAGTTCATTTGAAATGCTTTTCAATTTTAGGGTCTTATAGCTCAAAATAATTAGTAAATGCATGAAAACTAACAAATGAAGTCAGAAAGGATTGAAAAATGATGATGTGGCTTTGAATGGTGCATTTTGAACACACACAACGTCAGGAGTTCAAATAAGTTTCAAAAAACGAAATCCCTTTGTAACAGACGAGTTTCCGAATGAAATCCTGATACTTTGGAAGGGATTGTCCGTTTTGTACACGAAGTGCATCCAGTTTTTGCCGTAACCCTCTCAACTTTCTTGCACATGCTATGTGGATGAAATGGTGATATCATGCCAACTTTCAACCATTTCAGAGTTCATTTGAAATGCTTTTCAATTTTAGGGTCTTATAGCTCAAAATAATTAGTAAGTGCATGAAAAATAACGAATGAAGTCAGAAAGGATTGACAAATGATGATGTGGCTTTGAATAGTGCATTTGAACACACAAAAAGTTAGGAGTTCAAATAAGTTTTAAAAAATGAAATCCCTTTGTAACAGACGAGTTTCCGGATGAAATCCTGATACTTTGGAAGAGATTGTCCGTTTTGTACACGAAGTGCATCCAGTTTATGCCGTAACCCTCTCAACTTTCTTGCACATGCTATGTGGATGAAATGATGATATCATGCCAATTTTCAACCTTTCAGAGTTCATTGAAATGCTTTTCAATTTTAGGGTCTTATAGCTCAAAATAATTAGTAAATGCATGAAAACTAACAAATGAAGTCAGAAAGGATTAAAAATGATGATGTGGCCTTGAATGGTGCATTTTGAACACACACAAAGTCAGGAGTTCAAATAAGTTTTAAAAAATGAAATCCCTTTGTAACAGACGAGTTTCCGGATGAAATCCTGATACTTTGGAAGAGATTGTCCGTTTTGTACACGAAGTGCATCCAGTTTTTGCCGTAACCCTCTCAACTTCTTGCACATGCTATGTGGATGAAATGATGATATCATGCCAACTTTCAACCTTTTCAGAGTTCATTTGAAATGCTTTGCAATTTTAGGGTCTTATAGCTCGAAATAATTAGTAAATGCATGAAAAATAACAAATGAAGTCAGAAAGGATTGAAAAATGATGATGTGGCTTTGAATGGTGCATTTTGAACACACACAACGTCAGGAGTTCAAATAAGTTTCAAAAAACGAAATCCCTTTGTAACAGACGAGTTTCCGGATGAAATCCTGATACTTTGGAAGAGATTGTCCGTTTTGTACACGAAGTGCATCCAGTTTTTGCCGTAACCCTCTCAAGTTTCTTGCACATGCTATGTGGATGAAATGATGATATCATGCCAATTTTCACCTTTTCAGAGTTCATTTGAAATGCTTTTCAATTTTAGGGTCTTATAGCTCAAAATAATTAGTAAATGCATGAAAACTAACAAATGAAGTCAGAAAGGATTGAAAAATGATGATGTGGCTTTGAATGGTGCATTTGAAACACACACAAAGTCAGGAGTTCAAATAAGTTTTAAAAAATGAATCCCTTTGTAACAGACGAGTTTCCGGGATGAAATCCTGATACTTTGGAAGAGATTGTCCGTTTGTACACGAAGTGCATCCAGTTTATGCCGTAACCCTCTCAACTTTCTTGCACATGCATGTGGATGAAATGATGATATCATGCCAATTTTCAACCTTTTCAGAGTTCATTTGAAATGCTTTTCAATTTTAGGGTCTTATAGCTCAAAATAATTAGTAAATGCATGAAAACTAACAAATGAAGTCAGAAAGGATTAAAAATGATGATGTGGCCTTGAATGGTGCATTTTGAACACACACAAAGTCAGGAGTTCAAATAAGTTTTAAAAATGAAATCCCTTTGTAACAGACGAGTTTCGGATGAAATCCTTATACTTTGGAGAGATTGTCCGTTTTGTACACGAAGTGCATCAAGTTTTTGCCGTAACCCTCTCAAGTTTCTTGCACATGCTATGTGGATGAAATGATGATATCATGCCAATTTTCAACCTTTTCAGAGTTCATTGAAATGCTTTTCAATTTTAGGGTCTTATAGCTCAAAATAATTAGTAAATGCATGAAAAATAACAAGAAGTCAGAAAGGATTGACAAATGATGATGTGGCTTTGAATGGTGCATTTGAACACACAAAAGTCAAGGAGTTCAAATAAGTTTTAAAAAATGAAATCCCTTTGTAATAGACGAGTTTCCGGATGAATCCTGATACTTTGGAAGAGATTGTCCGTTTTGTACACGAAGTGCATCCAGTTTATGCCGTAACCCTCTCAACTTTCTTGCACATGCTATGTGGATGAAATGATGATATCATGCCAATTTTCAACCTTTTCAGAGTTCATTTGAAATGCTTTTCAATTTTAGGGTCTTATAGCTCAAAATAATTAGTAAATGCATGAAATAACAAATGAAGTCAGAAAAGATTGAAAAATGATGATGTGGCTTTGAATACACAAAAAGTCAGGAGTTCAAATAAGTTTTACAGAATGAAATCCCTTTGTAACAGACGAGTTTCCGGATGAAATCCTGATACTTTGAAAGAGATTGTCCGTTTTGTACACGAAGTGCATCCAGTTTATGCCGTAACCCTCTCAACATTCTTGCACATGCTATGTGGATGAAATGATGATATCATGCCAATTTTCAACCTTTTCATAGTTCATTTGAAATGCTTTTCAATTTTAGGGTCTTATAGCTCAAAATAATTAGTAAATGCATGAAAACTAACAAATGAAGTCAGAAAGGATTGAAAAATGATGATGTGGCTTTGAATGGTGCATTTTGAACACACACAAAGTCAGGAGTTCAAATAAGTTTAAAAAAATGAAATCCCTTTGTAACAGACGAGTTTCCGAATGAAATCCTGATACTTTGGAAGGGATTGTCCGTTTTGTACACGAAGTGCATCCAGTTTTTGCCGTAACCCTCTCAACTTTCTTGCACATGCTATGTGGATGAAATGGTGATATCATGCCAACTTTCAACCATTTCAGAGTTCATTTGAAATGCTTTTCAATTTTAGGGTCTTATAGCTCAAAATAATTAGTAAGTGCATGAAAAATAACGAATGAAGTCAGAAAGGATTGACAAATGATGATGTGGCTTTGAATAGTGCATTTTGAACACACAAAAAGTTAGGAGTTCAAATAAGTTTTAAAAAAATGAAATCCCTTTGTAACAGACGAGTTTCCGGATGAAATCCTGATACTTTGGAAGAGATTGTCCGTTTTGTACACGAAGTGCATCCAGTTTATTGCCGTAACCCACTCAACTTTCTTGCACATGCTATGTGGATGAAATGATGATATCATGCCAATTTTCAACCTTTTCAGAGTTCATTTCAAATGCTTTTCAATTTTAGGGTCTTATAGCTCAAAATAATTAGTAAATGCATGAAAAATAACAAATGAAGTCAGAAAGGATTGAAAAATGATGATGTGGCTTTGAATGGGGCATTTTCAAACACACAAAAAGTCAGGAGTTCAAATAAGTTTTAAAAAATGAAATCCCTTTGTAACAGACGAGTTTCCGGATGAAATCCTGATACTTTGGAAGAGATTGTCCGTTTTGTACACGAAGTGCATCCAGTTTTTGCCGTAACCCTCTCAACTTTCTTGCACATGCTATGTGGATGAAATGGTGATATCATGCCAACTTTCAACCTTTTCAGAGTTCATTTGAAATGCTTTGCAATTTTAGGGTCTTATAGCTCAAAATAATTAGTAAATGCATGAAAAATAACAAATGAAGTCAGAAAGGATTGACAAATGATGATGTGGCTTTGAATGGTGCATTTTGAACACACAAAAAGTCAGGAGTTCAAATAAGTTTCAAAAAATGAAATCCGTTTGTAACAGACGAGTTTCCGGATGAAATCCTGATACTTTGGAAGAGATTGTCCGTTTTGTACACGAAGTGCATCCAGTTTATGCCGTAACCCTCTCAAGTTTCTTGCACATGCTATGTGGATGAAATGATGATATCATGCCAATTTTCAACCTTTTCATAGTTCATTTGAAATGCTTTTCAATTTTAGGGTCTTATAGCTCAAAATAATTAGTAAATGCATGAAAACTAACAAATGAAGTCAGAAAGGATTGAAAAATGATGATGTGGCTTTGAATGGTGCATTTTGAACACACACACAAAGTCAGGAGTTCCAATAAGTTTTAAAAAATGAAATCCCTTTGTAACAGACGAGTTTCCGGATGAAATCCTGATACTTTGGAAGAGATTGTCCGTTTTGTACGCGAAGTGCATCCAGTTTTTGCCGTAACCCTCTCAAGTTTCTTGCACATGCTATGTGGATAAAATGACGATATCATGCCAATTTTCAACCTTTTCAGAGTTCATTTGAAATGCTTTTCAATTTTAGGGTCTTATAGCTCAAAATAATTAGTAAATGCATGAAAACTAACAAATGAAGTCAGAAAGGATTGAAAAATGATGATGTGGCTTTGAATGGTGCATTTTGAACACACACAAAGTCAGGAGTTCAAATAAGTTTTAAAAAATGAAATCCCTTTGTAACAGACGAGTTTCCGGATGAAATCCTGATACTTTGGAAGAGATTGTCCGTTTTGTACTACGAAGTGCATCCAGTTTATGCCGTAACCCTCTCAACTTTCTTGCACATGCTATGTGGATGAAATGATGATATCATGCCAATTTTCAACCTTTTCAGAGTTCATTTGAAATGCTTTTCAATTTTAGGGTCTTATAGCTCAAAATAATTAGTAAATGCATGAAAACTAACAAATGAAGTCAGAAAGGATTAAAAATGATGATGTGGCCTTGAATGGTGCATTTTGAACACACACAAAGTCAGGAGTTCAAATAAGTTTTAAAAAAATGAAATCCCTTTGTAACAGACGAGTTTCCGGATGAAATCCTGATACTTTGGAAGAGATTGTCCGTTTTGTACACGAAGTGCATCAAGTTTTTGCCGTAACCCTCTCAAGTTTCTTGCACATGCTATGTGGATGAAATGATGATATCATGCCAATTTTCAACCTTTTCAGAGTTCATTTGAAATGCTTTTCAATTTTAGGGTCTTATAGCTCAAAATAATTAGTAAATGCATGAAAAATAACAAAGAAGTCAGAAAGGATTGACAAATGATGATGTGGCTTTGAATGGTGCATTTTGAACACACAAAAAGTCAGGAGTTCAAATAAGTTTTAAAAAATGAAATCCCTTTGTAATAGACGAGTTTCCGGAAGAAATCCTGATACTTTGGAAGAGATTGTCCGTTTTGTACACGAAGTGCATCCAGTTTATGCCGTAACCCTCTCAACTTTCTTGCACATGCTATGTGGATGAAATGATGATATCATGCCAATTTTCAACCTTTTCAGAGTTCATTTGAAATGCTTTTCAATTTTAGGGTCTTATAGCTCAAAATAATTAGTAAATGCATGAAAATAACAAATGAAGTCAGAAAAGATTGAAAAATGATGATGTGGCTTTGAATGGTGCATTTTGAACACACAAAAAATCAGGAGTTCAAATAAGTTTTACAGAATGAAATCCCTTTTTAACAGACGAGTTTCCGGATGAAATCCTGATACTTTGAAAGAGATTGTCCGTTTTGTACACGAAGTGCATCCAGTTTATGCCGTAACCCTCTCAACATTCTTGCACATGCTATGTGGATGAAATGATGATATCATGCCAATTTTCAACCTTTTCATAGTTCATTTGAAATGCTTTTCAATTTTAGGGTCTTATAGCTCAAAATAATTAGTAAAATGCATGAAAACTAACAAATGAAGTCAGAAAGGATTGAAAAATGATGATGTGGCTTTGAATGGTGCATTTTGAACACACACAAAGTCAGGAGTTCGAATAAGTTTAAAAAAATGAAATCCCTTTGTAACAGACGAGTTTCCGAATGAAATCCTGATACTTTGGAAGGGATTGTCCGTTTTGTACACGAAGTGCATCCAGTTTTTGCCGTAACCCTCTCAACTTTCTTGCACATGCTATGTGGATGAAATGGTGATATCATGCCAACTTTCAACCATTTCAGAGTTCATTTGAAATGCTTTTCAATTTAGGGTCTTATAGCTCAAAATAATTAGTAAATGCATGAAAAATAACAAATGAAGTCAGAAAGGATTGACAAATGATGATGTGGCTTTGAATGGTGCATTTGAACACACAAAAAGTCAGGAGTTCAAATAAGTTTCAAAAAATGAAATCCGTTTGTAACAGACGAGTTTCCGGATGAAATCCTGATACTTTGGAAGAGATTGTCCGTTTTGTACACGAAGTGCATCCAGTTTTTGCCGTAACCCTCTCAAGTTTCTTGCACATGCTATGTGGATGAAATGATGATATCATGCCAATTTTCAACCTTTTCAGAGTTCATTTGAAATGCTTTTCAATTTTAGGGTCTTATAGCTCAAAATAATTAGTAAATGCATGAAACTAACAAATGAAGTCAGAAAGGATTGAAAAATGATGATGTGGCTTTGAATGGTGCATTTTGAACACACACAAAGTCAGGAGTTCAAATAAGTTTTAAAAAATGAATCCCTTTGTAACAGACGAGTTTCCGGATGAAATCCTGATACTTTGGAAGAGATTGTCCGTTTTGTACACGAAGTGCATCCAGTTTTTGCCGTAACCCTCTCAAGTTTCTTGCACATGCTATGTGGATGAAATGATGATATCATGCCAATTTTCAACCTTTTCAGAGTTCATTTGAAATGCTTTTCAATTTTAGGGTCTTATAGCTCAAAATAATTAGTAAATGCATGAAACTAACAAATGAAGTCAGAAAGATTGAAAAATGATGATGTGGCTTTGAATGGTGCATTTTGAACACACACAAAGTCAGGAGTTCAAATAAGTTTAAAAAAATGAAATCCCTTTGTAACAGACGAGTTTCCGGATGAAATCCTGATACTTTGGAAGAGATTGTCCGTTTTGTACACGAAGTGCATCCAGTTTATGCCGTAACCCTCTCAACTTTCTTGCACATGCTATGTGGATGAAATGATGATATCATGCCAATTTTCAACCTTTTCAGAGTTCATTTGAAATGCTTTTCAATTTTAGGGTCTTATAGCTCAAAATAATTAGTAAATGCATGAAAATAACAAATGAGTCAGAAAAGATTGAAAAATGATGATGTGGCTTTGAATGGTGCATTTTGAACACACAAAAAGTCAGAGTTCAAATAAGTTTTACAGAATGAAATCCCTTTGTAACAGACGAGTTTCCGGATGAAATCCTGATACTTTGAAAGAGATTGTCCGTTTTGTACACGAAGTGCATCCAGTTTATGCCGTAACCCTCTCAACATTCTTGCACATGCTATGTGGATGAAATGATGATATCATGCCAATTTTCAACCTTTTCATAGTTCATTTGAAATGCTTTTCAATTTTAGGGTCTTATAGCTCAAAATAATTAGTAAATGCATGAAAACTAACAAATGAAGTCAGAAAGGATTGACAAATGATGATGTGGCTTTGATGGTGCATTTTGAACACCACACAAAGTCAGGAGTTCGAATAAGTTTAAAAAAAATGAAATCCCTTTGTAACAGACGAGTTTCCGGATGAAATCCTGATACTTTGGAAGGGATTGTCCGTTTTGTACACGAAGTGCATCCAGTTTTTGCCGTAACCCTCTCAACTTTCTCGCACATGCTATGTGGATGAAATGGTGATATCATGCCAACTTTCAAACCATTTCAGAGTTCATTTGAAATGCTTTTCAATTTTAGGGTCTTATAGCTCAAAATAATTAGTAAATGCATGAAAAATAACAAATGAAGTCAGAAAGGATTGACAAATGATGATGTGGCTTTGAATGGTGCATTTTGAACACACAAAAAGTCAGGAGTTCAAATAAGTCTCAAAAAATGAAATCCCTTTGTAACACACACGAGTTTCCGGATGAAATCCTGATACTTTGAAAGAGATTGTCCGTTTTGTACAGGGAACTGCATCCAGTTTATGCCGTAACCCTCTCAACTTTCTTGCACATGCTATGTGGATGAAATGATGATATCATGCCAATTTTCAACCTTTTCAGAGTTCATTTGAAATGCTTTTCAATTTTAGGGTCTTATATCTCAAAATAATTAGTAAATGCATGAAAAATAACAAATGAAGTCAGAAAGGATTGAAAAATGATGATGTGGCTTTGAATGGTGCATTTTGAACACACACAAAGTTAGGAGTTCAAATAAGTTTTAAAAAATGAAATCCCTTTGTAAGAGACGAGTTTTCGGATGAAATCCTGATATTGTCCGTTTTGTACACGAAGTGCATCCAGTTTTTGCCGTAACCCTCTCAACTTTCTTGCACATGCTATGTGGATGAAATGGTGATATCATGCCAACTTTCAACCTTTTCAGAGTTCATTTGAAATGCTTTGCAATTTTAGGGTCTTATAGCTCAAAATAATTAGTAAATGCATGAAAAATAACAAATGAAGTCAGAAAGGATTGACAAATGATGATGTGGCTTTGAATGGTGCATTTTGAACACACAAAAAGTCAGGAGTTCAAATAAGTTTCAAAAATGAAATCCGTTTGTAACAGACGAGTTTCCGGATGAAATCCTGATACTTTGGAAGAGATTGTCCGTTTTGTACACGAAGTGCATCCAGTTTTTGCCGTAACCCTCTCAAGTTTCTTGCACATGCTATGTGGATGAAATGATGATATCATGCCAATTTTCAACCTTTTCAGAGTTCATTTGAAATGCTTTTCAATTTTAGGGTCTTATAGCTCAAAATAATTAGTAAATGCATGAAAACTAACAAATGAAGTCAGAAAGGATTGAAAAATGATGATGTGGCTTTGAATGGTGCATTTTGAACACACACAAAGTCAGGAGTTCAAATAAGTTTTAAAAAATGAAATCCCTTTGTAACAGACGAGTTTCCGGATGAAATCCTGATACTTTGGAAGAGATTGTCCGTTTTGTACACGAAGTGCATCCAGTTTATGCCGTAACCCTCTCAACTTTCTTGCACATGCTATGTGGATGAAATGATGATATCATGCCAATTTCAACCTTTTCAGAGTTCATTTGAAATGCTTTTCAACTTTAGGGTCTTATAGCTCAAAATAATTAGTAAATGCATGAAAAATAACGAATGAAGTCAGAAAGGATTGACAAATGATGATGTGGCTTTGAATGGTGCATTTTGAACACACACAAAGTCAGGAGTTCAAATAAGTTTTAAAAAATGAAATCCCTTTGTAACAGACGAGTTTCCGGATGAAATCCTGATACTTTGGAAGAGATTGTCCGTTTTGTACACGAAGTGCATCCAGTTTTTGCCGTAACCCTCTCAAGTTTCTTGCACATGCTATGTGGATGAAATGATGATATCATGCCAACTTTCAACCTTTTCAGAGTTCATTTGAAATGCTTTTCAATTTTAGGGTCTTATAGCTCAAAATAATTAGTAAATGCATGAAAACTAACAAATGAAGTCAGAAAGGATTGAAAAATGATGATGTGGCTTTGAATGGTGCATTTTGAACACACACAAAGTCAGGAGTTCAAATAAGTTTTAAAAAATGAAATCCCTTTGTAACAGACGAGTTTCCGGATGAAATCCTGATACTTTGGTAGAGATTGTCCGTTTTGTACATGAAGTGCATCTAGTTTTTGCCGTAACCCTCTCAAGTTTCTTGCACATGCTATGTGGATGAAATGATGATATCATGCCAATTTTCAACCTTTTCATAGTTCATTTGAAATGCTTTACAATTTTAGGGTCTTATAGCTCAAAATAATTAGTAAATGCATGAAAAATAACAAATGAAGTCAGAAAGGATTGACAAATGATGATGTGGCTTTGAATGGTGCATTTTGAACACACACAAAGTCAGGAGTTCGAATAAGTTTAAAAAAATGAAATCCCTTTGTAACAGACGAGTTTCCGGATGAAATCCTGATACTTTGGAAGGGATTGTCCGTTTTGTACACGAAGTGCATCCAGTTTTTGCCGTAACCCTCTCAACTTTCTTGCACATGCTATGTGGATGAAATGGTGATATCATGCCAACTTTCAACCATTTCAGAGTTCATTTGAAATGCTTTTCAATTTTAGGGTCTTATAGCTCAAAATAATTAGTAAATGCATGAAAAATAACAAATGAAGTCAGAAAGGATTGACAAATGATGATGTGGCTTTGAATGGTGCATTTTGAACACACAAAAAGTCAGGAGTTCAAATAAGTTTTAAAAAATGAAATCCCTTTGTAACAGACGAGTTTCCGGATGAAATCCTGATACTTTGGAAGAGATTGTCCGTTTTGTACACGAAGTGCATCCAGTTTTTGCCGTAACCCTCTCAAGTTTCTTGCACATGCTATGTGGATGAAATGATGATATCATGCCAATTTTCAACCTTTTCAGAGTTCATTTGAAATGCTTTTCAATTTTAGGGTCTTATAGCTCAAAATAATTAGTAAATGCATGAAAACTAACAAATGAAGTCAGAAAGGATTGAAAAATGATGATGTGGCTTTGAATGGTGCATTTTGAACACACACAAAGTCAGGAGTTCAAATAAGTTTTAAAAAATGAAATCCCTTTGTAACAGACGAGTTTCCGGATGAAATCCTGATACTTTGGAAGAGATTGTCCGTTTTGTACACGAAGTGCATCCAGTTTTTGCCGTAACCCTCTCAACTTTCTTGCACATGCTATGTGGATGAAATGATGATATCATGCCAATTTTCAACCTTTTCAGAGTTCATTTGAAATGCTTTTCAATTTTAGGGTCTTATAGCTCAAAATAATTAGTAAATGCATGAAAACTAACAAATGAAGTCAGAAAGGATTGAAAAATGATGATGTGGCTTTGAATGGTGCATTTTGAACACACACAAAGTCAGGAGTTCAAATAAGTTTTAAAAAATGAAATCCCTTTGTAACAGACGAGTTTCCGGATGAAATCCTGATACTTTGGAAGAGATTGTCCGTTTTGTACACGAAGTGCATCAAGTTTTTGCCGTAACCCTCTCAAGTTTCTTGCACATGCTATGTGGATGAAATGATGATATCATGCCAACTTTCAACCTTTTCAGAGTTCATTTGAAATGCTTTTCAATTTTAGGGTCTTATAGCTCAAAATAATTAGTAAATGCATGAAAAATAACAAATGAAGTCAGAAAGGATTGAAAAATGATGATGTGGCTTTGAATGGTGCATTTTGAACACACACAAAGTCAGGAGTTCAAATAAGTTTTAAAAAATGAAATCCCTTTGTAACAGACGAGTTTCCGGATGAAATCCTGATACTTTGGTAGAGATTGTCCGTTTTGTACA
The DNA here is from genome assembly GCF_002575655.3 of Aegilops tauschii subsp. strangulata. Taxonomy (NCBI): domain Eukaryota; kingdom Viridiplantae; phylum Streptophyta; class Magnoliopsida; order Poales; family Poaceae; genus Aegilops; species Aegilops tauschii. The sequence continues at coordinate 624,047,792 of NC_053041.3, read as the reverse complement.
TGAAGTGCATCTAGTTTTTGCCGTAACCCTCTCAACTTTCTTGCACATGCTATGTGGATGAAATGATGATATCATGCCAATTTTCAACCTTTTCATAGTTCATTTGAAATGCTTTTCAATTTTAGGGTCTTATAGCTCAAAATAATTAGTAAATGCATGAAAACTAACAAATGAAGTCAGAAAGGATTGAAAAATGATGATGTGGCTTTGAATGGTGCATTTTGAACACACACAAAGTCAGGAGTTCGAATAAGTTTAAAAAAATGAAATCCCTTTGTAACAGACGAGTTTCCGGATGAAATCCTGATACTTTGGAAGGGATTGTCCGTTTTGTACACGAAGTGCATCCAGTTTTTGCCGTAACCCTCTCAACTTTCTTGCACATGCTATGTGGATGAAATGGTGATATCATGCCAACTTTCAACCATTTCAGAGTTCATTTGAAATGCTTTTCAATTTTAGGGTCTTATAGCTCAAAATAATTAGTAAATGCATGAAAAATAACAAATGAAGTCAGAAAGGATTGACAAATGATGATGTGGCTTTGAATGGTGCATTTTGAACACACAAAAAAGTCAGGAGTTCAAATAAGTTTCAAAAAATGAAATCCGTTTGTAACAGACGAGTTTCCGGATGAAATCCTGATACTTTGGAAGAGATTGTCCGTTTTGTACACGAAGTGCATCCAGTTTTTGCCGTAACCCTCTCAAGTTTCTTGCACATGCTATGTGGATGAAATGATGATATCATGCCAATTTTCAACCTTTTCAGAGTTCATTTGAAATGCTTTTCAATTTTAGGGTCTTATAGCTCAAAATAATTAGTAAATGCATGAAAACTAACAAATGAAGTCAGAAAGGATTGAAAAATGATGATGTGGCTTTGAATGGTGCATTTTGAACACACACAAAGTCAGGAGTTCAAATAAGTTTTAAAAAATGAAATCCCTTTGTAACAGACGAGTTTCCGGATGAAATCCTGATACTTTGGAAGAGATTGTCCGTTTTGTACACGAAGTGCATCCAGTTTTTGCCGTAACCCTCTCAAGTTTCTTGCACATGCTATGTGGATGAAATGATGATATCATGCCAATTTTCAACCTTTTCAGAGTTCATTTGAAATGCTTTTCAATTTTAGGGTCTTATAGCTCAAAATAATTAGTAAATGCATGAAAACTAACAAATGAAGTCAGAAAGGATTGAAAAATGATGATGTGGCTTTGAATGGTGCATTTTGAACACACACAAAGTCAGGAGTTCAAATAAGTTTTAAAAATTGAAATCCCTTTGTAACAGACGAGTTTCCGGATGAAATCCTGATACTTTGGAAGAGATTGTCCGTTTTGTACACGAAGTGCATCAAGTTTTTGCCGTAACCCTCTCAAGTTTCTTGCACATGCTATGTGGATGAAATGATGATATCATGCCAATTTTCAACCTTTTCAGAGTTCATTTGAAATGCTTTTCAATTTTAGGGTCTTATAGCTCAAAATAATTAGTAAATGCATGAAAAATAACAAATGAAGTCAGAAAGGATTGACAAATGATGATGTGGCTTTGAATGGTGCATTTTGAACACACACAAAGTCAGGAGTTCAAATAAGTTTTAAAAAATGAAATCCCTTTGTAACAGACGAGTTTCCGGATGAAATCCTGATACTTTGGAAGAGATTGTCCGTTTTGTACACGAAGTGCATCCAGTTTATGCCGTAACCCTCTCAACTTTCTTGCACATGCTATGTGGATGAAATGATGATATCATGCCAATTTTCAACCTTTTCAGAGTTCATTTGAAATGCTTTTCAATTTTAGGGTCTTATAGCTCAAAATAATTAGTAAATGCATGAAAATAACAAATGAAGTCAGAAAAGATTGAAAAATGATGATGTGGCTTTGAATGGTGCATTTTGAACACACAAAAAGTCAGGAGTTCAAATAAGTTTTACAGAATGAAATCCTTTTGTAACAGACGAGTTTCCGGATGAAATCCTGATACTTTGAAAGAGATTGTCCGTTTTGTACACGAAGTGCATCCAGTTTATGCCGTAACCCTCTCAACATTCTTGCACATGCTATGTGGATGAAATGATGATATCATGCCAATTTTCAACCTTTTCATAGTTCATTTGAAATGCTTTTCAATTTTAGGGTCTTATAGCTCAAAATAATTAGTAAATGCATGAAAACTAACAAATGAAGTCAGAAAGGATTGAAAAATGATGATGTGGCTTTGAATGGTGCATTTTGAACACACACAAAGTCAGGAGTTCGAATAAGTTTAAAAAAATGAAATCCCTTTGTAACAGACGAGTTTCCGGATGAAATCCTGATACTTTGGAAGGGATTGTCCGTTTTGTACACGAAGTGCATCCAGTTTTTGCCGTAACCCTCTCAACTTTCTTGCACATGCTATGTGGATGAAATGGTGATATCATGCCAACTTTCAACCATTTCAGAGTTCATTTGAAATGCTTTTCAATTTTAGGGTCTTATAGCTCAAAATAATTAGTAAATGCATGAAAAATAACAAATGAAGTCAGAAAGGATTGACAAATGATGATGTGGCTTTGAATGGTGCATTTTGAACACACAAAAAGTCAGGAGTTCAAATAAGTCTCAAAAAATGAAATCCCTTTGTAACACACGAGTTTCCGGATGAAATCCTGATACTTTGAAAGAGATTGTCCGTTTTGTACAGGAACTGCATCCAGTTTATGCCGTAACCCTCTCAACTTTCTTGCACATGCTATGTGGATGAAATGATGATATCATGCCAATTTTCAACCTTTTCAGAGTTCATTTGAAATGCTTTTCAATTTTAGGGTCTTATATCTCAAAATAATTAGTAAATGCATGAAAAATAACAAATGAAGTCAGAAAGGATTGAAAAATGATGATGTGGCTTTGAATGGTGCATTTTGAACACACACAAAGTTAGGAGTTCAAATAAGTTTTAAAAAATGAAATCCCTTTGTAAGAGACGAGTTTTCGGATGAAATCCTGATATTGTCCGTTTTGTACACGAAGTGCATCCAGTTTTTGCCGTAACCCTCTCAACTTTCTTGCACATGCTATGTGGATGAAATGGTGATATCATGCCAACTTTCAACCTTTTCAGAGTTCATTTGAAATGCTTTGCAATTTTAGGGTCTTATAGCTCAAAATAATTAGTAAATGCATGAAAAATAACAAATGAAGTCAGAAAGGATTGACAAATGATGATGTGGCTTTGAATGGTGCATTTTGAACACACAAAAAGTCAGGAGTTCAAATAAGTTTCAAAAAATGAAATCCGTTTGTAACAGACGAGTTTCCGGATGAAATCCTGATACTTTGGAAGAGATTGTCCGTTTTGTACACGAAGTGCATCCAGTTTTTGCCGTAACCCTCTCAAGTTTCTTGCACATGCTATGTGGATGAAATGATGATATCATGCCAATTTTCAACCTTTTCAGAGTTCATTTGAAATGCTTTTCAATTTTAGGGTCTTATAGCTCAAAATAATTAGTAAATGCATGAAAACTAACAAATGAAGTCAGAAAGGATTGAAAAATGATGATGTGGCTTTGAATGGTGCATTTTGAACACACACAAAGTCAGGAGTTCAAATAAGTTTTAAAAAATGAAATCCCTTTGTAACAGACGAGTTTCCGGATGAAATCCTGATACTTTGGAAGAGATTGTCCGTTTTGTACACGAAGTGCATCCAGTTTATGCCGTAACCCTCTCAACTTTCTTGCACATGCTATGTGGATGAAATGATGATATCATGCCAATTTTCAACCTTTTCAGAGTTCATTTGAAATGCTTTTCAACTTTAGGGTCTTATAGCTCAAAATAATTAGTAAATGCATGAAAAATAACGAATGAAGTCAGAAAGGATTGACAAATGATGATGTGGCTTTGAATGGTGCATTTTGAACACACAAAAAGTCAGGAGTTCAAATAAGTTTTAAAAAATGAAATCCCTTTGTAACAGACGAGTTTCCGGATGAAATCCTGATACTTTGGAAGAGATTGTCCGTTTTGTACACGAAGTGCATCAAGTTTTTGCCGTAACCCTCTCAAGTTTCTTGCACATGCTATGTGGATGAAATGATGATATCATGCCAATTTTCAACCTTTTCAGAGTTCATTTGAAATGCTTTTCAATTTTAGGGTCTTATAGCTCAAAATAATTAGTAAATGCATGAAAAATAACAAATGAAGTCAGAAAGGATTGACAAATGATGATGTGGCTTTGAATGGTGCATTTTGAACACACAAAAAGTCAGGAGTTCAAATAAGGTTTAAAAAATGAAATCCCTTTGTAATAGACGAGTTTCCGGATGAAATCCTGATACTTTGGAAGAGATTGTCCGTTTTGTACACGAAGTGCATCCAGTTTATGCCGTAACCCTCTCAACTTTCTTGCACATGCTATGTGGATGAAATGATGATATCATGCCAATTTTCAACCTTTTCAGAGTTCATTTGAAATGCTTTTCAATTTTAGGGTCTTATAGCTCAAAATAATTAGTAAATGCATGAAAATAACAAATGAAGTCAGAAAAGATTGAAAAATGATGATGTGGCTTTGAATGGTGCATTTTGAACACACAAAAAGTCAGGAGTTCAAATAAGTTTTACAGAATGAAATCCCTTTGTAACAGACGAGTTTCCGGATGAAATCCTGATACTTTGAAAGAGATTGTCCGTTTTGTACACGAAGTGCATCCAGTTTATGCCGTAACCCTCTCAACATTCTTGCACATGCTATGTGGATGAAATGATGATATCATGCCAATTTTCAACCTTTTCATAGTTCATTTGAAATGCTTTTCAATTTTAGGGTCTTATAGCTCAAATTAATTAGTAAATGCATGAAAACTAACAAATGAAGTCAGAAAGGATTGAAAAATGATGATGTGGCTGTGAATGGTGCATTTTGAACACACACAAAGTCAGGAGTTCGAATAAGTTTAAAAAAATGAAATCCCTTTGTAACAGACGAGTTTCCGGATGAAATCCTGATACTTTGGAAGGGATTGTCCGTTTTGTACACGAAGTGCATCCAGTTTTTGCCGTAACCCTCTCAACTTTCTTGCACATGCTATGTGGATGAAATGGTGATATCATGCCAACTTTCAACCATTTCAGAGTTCATTTGAAATGCTTTTCAATTTTAGGGTCTTATAGCTCAAAATAATTAGTAAATGCATGAAAAATAACAAATGAAGTCAGAAAGGATTGACAAATGATGATGTGGCTTTGAATGGTGCATTTTGAACACACAAAAAGTCAGGAGTTCAAATAAGTTTCAAAAAATGAAATCCCTTCGTAACAGACGAGTTTCCGGATGAAATCCTGATACTTTGAAAGAGATTGTCCGTTTTGTACACGAAGTGCATCCAGTTTATGCCGTAACCCTCTCAACTTTCTTGCACATGCTATGTGGATGAAATGATGATATCATGCCAATTTTCAACCTTTTCAGAGTTCATTTGAAATGCTTTGCAATTTTACGGTATTATAGCTAAAATTAATTAGTAAATGCATGAAATATAACAAATGAAGTCAGAAAGGATTGAAAAATGATGATGTGGCTTTGAATGGTGCATTTTGAACACACACAAAGTCAGGAGTTCAAATAAGTTTTAAAAAATGAAATCCCTTTGTAACAGACGAGTTTCCGGATGAAATCCTCATACTTTGGAAGAGATTGTGCGTTTTGTACACGAAGTGCATCCAGTTTTTGCCGTAACCCTCTCAACTTTCTTGCACATGCTATGTGGATGAAATGGTTATATCATGCCAACGTTCAACCATTTCAGAGTTCATTTGAAATGCTTTTCAATTTTAGGGTCTTATAGCTCAAAATAATTAGTAAATGCATGAAAAATAACAAATGAAGTCGGAAAGGATTGACAAATGATGATGTGGCTTTGAATGGTGCATTTTGAACACACACAAAGTCAGGAGTTCAAATAAGTTTTAAAAAATGAAATCCCTTTGTAATAGACGAGTTTCCGGATGAAATCCTGATACTTTGGAAGAGATTGTCCGTTTTGTACACGAAGTGCATCCAGTTTATGCCGTAACCCTCTCAACTTTCTTGCACATGCTATGTGGATGAAATGATGATATCATGCCAACTTTCAACCTTTTCAGAGTTCATTTGAAATGCTTTTCAATTTTAGGGTCTTATAGCTCAAAATAATTAGTAAATGCATGAAAAATAACAAATGAAGTCAGAAAGGATTGAAAAATGATGATGTGGCTTTGAATGGTGCATTTTGAACACACACAAAGTCAGGAGTTCAAATAAGTTTTAAAAAATGAAATCCCTTTGTAACAGACGAGTTTCCGGATGAAATCCTGATACTTTGGTAGAGATTGTCCGTTTTGTACATGAAGTGCATCTAGTTTTTGCCGTAACCCTCTCAACTTTCTTGCACATGCTATGTGGATGAAATGATGATATCATGCCAATTTTCAACCTTTTCAGAGTTCTTTTGAAATGCTTTTCAATTTTAGGGTCTTATATCTCAAAATAATTAGTAAATGCATGAAAAATAACAAATGAAGTCAGAAAAGATTGAAAAATGATGATGTGGCTTTGAATGGTGCATTTTGAACACACACAAAGTCAGGAGTTCAAATAAGTTTTAAAAAATGAAATCCCTTTGTAACAGACGAGTTTCCGGATGAAATCCTGATACTTTGGAAGAGATTGTCCGTTTTGTACACGAAGTGCATCCAGTTTATGCCGTAACCCACTCAACTTTCTTGCACATGCTATGTGGATGAAATGATGATATCATGCCAATTTTCAACCTTTTCAGAGTTAATTTGAAATGCTTTTCAATTTTAGGGTCTTATAGCTCAAAATAATTAGTAAATGCATGAAAAATAACAAATGAAGTCAGAAAGGATTTACAAATGATGATGTGGCTTTGAATGGTGCATTTTGAACACACAAAAAGTCAGGAGTTCAAATAAGTTTCAAAAAATGAAATCCCTTTGTAACATACGAGTTTCCGGATGAAATCCTGATACTTTGAAAGAGATTGTCCGTTTTGTACACGAAGTGCATCCAGTTTATGCCGTAACCCTCTCAACTTTCTTGCACATGCTATGTGGATGAAATGATGATATCATGCCAATTTTCAACCTTTTCAGAGTTCATTTGAAATGCTTTGCAATTTTACGGTCTTATAGCTAAAATTAATTAGTAAATGCATGAAAAATAACAAATGAAGTCAGAAAGGATTGAAAAATGATGATGTGGCTTTGAATGGTGCATTTTGAACACACACAAAGTCAGGAGTTCAAATAAGTTTTAAAAAATGAAATCCCTTTGTAACAGACGAGTTTCCGGATGAAATCCTCATACTTTGGAAGAGATTGTCCGTTTTGTACACGAAGTGCATCCAGTTTATGCCGTAACCCTCTCAACTTTCTTGCACATGCTATGTGGATGAAATGATGATATCATGCCAATTTCCAACCTTTTCAGAGTTCATTTGAAATGCTTTGCAATTTTACGGTCTTATAGCTAAAATTAATTAGTAAATGCATGAAAAATAACAAATGAAGTCAGAAAGGATTGAAAAATGATGATGTGGCTTTGAATGGTGCATTTTGAACACACACAAAGTCAGGAGTTCAAATAAGTTTTAAAAAATGAAATCCCTTTGTAACAGACGAGTTTCCGGATGAAATCCTCATACTTTGGAAGAGATTGTCCGTTTTGTACAGGAACTGCATCCAGTTTATGCCGTAACCCTCTCAACTTTCTTGCACATGCTATGTGGATGAAATGATGATATCATGCCAATTTTCAACCTTTTCAGAGTTCATTTGAAATGCTTTTCAATTTTAGGGTCTTATATCTCAAAATAATTAGTAAATGCATGAAAAATAACAAATGAAGTCAGAAAGGATTGAAAAATGATGATGTGGCTTTGAATGGTGCATTTTGAACACACACAAAGTTAGGAGTTCAAATAAGTTTTAAAAAATGAAATCCCTTTGTAACAGACGAGTTTCCGGGTGAAATCCTAATACTTTGGAAGAGATTGTCCGTTTTGTACACGAAGTGCATCCAGTTTTTGCCGTAACCCTCTCAACTTTCTTGCACATGCTATGTGGATGAAATGGTGATATCATGCCAACTTTCAACCTTTTTCAGAGTTCATTTGAAATGCTTTGCAATTTTAGGGTCTTATAGCTCAAAATAATTAGTAAATGCATGAAAAATAACAAATGAAGTCAGAAAGGATTGACAAATGATGATGTGGCTTTGAATGGTGCATTTTGAACACACAAAAAGTCAGGAGTTCAAATAAGTTTCAAAAAATGAAATCCGTTTGTAACAGACGAGTTTCCGGATGAAATCCTCATACTTTGGAAGAGATTGTCCGTTTTGTACACGAAGTGCATCCAGTTTTTGCCGTAACCCTCTCAACTTTCTTGCACATGCTATGTGGATGAAATGATGATATCATGCCAACTTTCAACCTTTTCAGAGTTCATTTGAAATGCTTTTCAATTTTAGGGTCTTATAGCTCAAAATAATTAGTAAATGCATGAAAAATAACAAATGAAGTCAGAAAGGATTGAAAAATGATGATGTGGCTTTGAATGGTGCATTTTGAACACACACAAAGTCAGGAGTTCAAATAAGTTTTAAAAAATGAAATCCCTTTGTAACAGACGAGTTTCCAGATGAAATCCTGATACTTTGGAAGAGATTGTCCGTTTTGTACACGAAGTGCATCCAGTTTATGCCGTAACCCACTCAACTTTCTTGCACATGCTATGTGGATGAAATGATGATATCATGCCAATTTTCAACCTTTTCAGAGTTAATTTGAAATGCTTTTCAATTTTAGGGTCTTATAGCTCAAAATAATTAGTAAATGCATGAAAAATAACAAATGAAGTCAGAAAGGATTTACAAATGATGATGTGGCTTTGAATGGTGCATTTTGAACACACAAAAAGTCAGGAGTTCAAATAAGTTTCAAAAAATGAAATCCCTTTGTAACATACGAGTTTCCGGATGAAATCCTGATACTTTGAAAGAGATTGTCCGTTTTGTACACGAAGTGCATCCAGTTTATGCCGTAACCCTCTCAACTTTCTTGCACATGCTATGTGGATGAAATGATGATATCATGCCAATTTTCAACCTTTTCAGAGTTCATTTGAAATGCTTTGCAATTTTACGGTCTTATAGCTAAAATTAATTAGTAAATGCATGAAAAATAACAAATGAAGTCAGAAAGGATTGAAAAATGATGATGTGGCTTTGAATGGTGCATTTTGAACACACACAAAGTCAGGAGTTCAAATAAGTTTTAAAAAATGAAATCCCTTTGTAACAGACGAGTTTCCGGATGAAATCCTCATACTTTGGAAGAGATTGTCCGTTTTGTACACGAAGTGCATCCAGTTTATGCCGTAACCCTCTCAACTTTCTTGCACATGCTATGTGGATGAAATGATGATATCATGCCAATTTCCAACCTTTTCAGAGTTCATTTGAAATGCTTTGCAATTTTACGGTCTTATAGCTAAAATTAATTAGTAAATGCATGAAAAATAACAAATGAAGTCAGAAAGGAGTGAAAAATGATGATGTGGCTTTGAATGGTGCATTTTGAACACACACAAAGTCAGGAGTTCAAATAAGTTTTAAAAAATGAAATCCCTTTGTAACAGACGAGTTTCCGGATGAAATCCTCATACTTTGGAAGAGATTGTCCGTTTTGTACAGGAACTGCATCCAGTTTATGCCGTAACCCTCTCAACTTTCTTGCACATGCTATGTGGATGAAATGATGATATCATGCCAATTTTCAACCTTTTCAGAGTTCATTTGAAATGCTTTTCAATTTTAGGGTCTTATATCTCAAAATAATTAGTAAATGCATGAAAAATAACAAATGAAGTCAGAAAGGATTGAAAAATGATGATGTGGCTTTGAATGGTGCATTTTGAACACACACAAAGTCAGGAGTTCAAATAAGTTTTAAAAAATGAAATCCCTTTGTAACAGACGAGTTTCCGGATGAAATCCTCATACTTTGGAAGAGATTGTCCGTTTTGTACAGGAACTGCATCCAGTTTATGCCGTAACCCTCTCAACTTTCTTGCACATGCTATGTGGATGAAATGATGATATCATGCCAATTTTCAACCTTTTCAGAGTTCATTTGAAATGCTTTTCAATTTTAGGGTCTTATATCTCAAAATAATTAGTAAATGCATGAAAAATAACAAATGAAGTCAGAAAGGATTGAAAAATGATGATGTGGCTTTGAATGGTGCATTTTGAACACACACAAAGTTAGGAGTTCAAATAAGTTTTAAAAAATGAAATCCCTTTGTAACAGACGAGTTTCCGGGTGAAATCCTAATACTTTGGAAGAGATTGTCCGTTTTGTACACGAAGTGCATCCAGTTTTTGCCGTAACCCTCTCAACTTTCTTGCACATGCTATGTGGATGAAATGGTGATATCATGCCAACTTTCAACCTTTTCAGAGTTCATTTGAAATGCTTTGCAATTTTAGGGTCTTATAGCTCAAAATAATTAGTAATGCATGAAAAATAACAAATGAAGTCAGAAAGGATTGACAAATGATGATGTGGCTTTGAATGGTGCATTTTGAACACACAAAAAGTCAGGAGTTCAAATAAGTTTCAAAAATGAAATCCGTTTGTAACAGACGAGTTTCCGGATGAAATCCTCATACTTTGGAAGAGATTGTCCGTTTTGTACACGAAGTGCATCCAGTTTTTGCCGTAACCCTCTCAACTTTCTTGCACATGCTATGTGGATGAAATGATGATATCATGCCAACTTTCAACCTTTTCAGAGTTCATTTGAAATGCTTTTCAATTTTAGGGTCTTATAGCTCAAAATAATTAGTAAATGCATGAAAAATAACAAATGAAGTCAGAAAGGATTGAAAAATGATGATGTGGCTTTGAATGGTGCATTTTGAACACACACAAAGTCAGGAGTTCAAATAAGTTTTAAAAAATGAAATCCCTTTGTAACAGACGAGTTTCCGGATGAAATCCTGATACTTTGGAAGAGATTGTCCGTTTTGTACACGAAGTGCATCTAGTTTTTGCCGTAACCCTCTCAACTTTCTTGCACATGCTATGTGGATGAAATGATGATATCATGCCAATTTTCAACCTTTTCAGAGTTCATTTGAAATGCTTTTCAATTTTAGGGTCTTATATCTCAAAATAATTACTAAATGCATGAAAAATAACAAATGAAGTCAGAAAAGATTGAAAAATGATGATGTGGCTTTGAATGGTGCATTTTGAACACACACAAAGTCAGGAGTTCAAATAAGTTTTAAAAAATGAAATCCCTTTGTAACAGACGAGTTTCCGGATGAAATCCTGATACTTTGGAAGAGATTGTCCGTTTTGTACACGAAGTGCATCCAGTTTATGCCGTAACCCACTCAACTTTCTTGCACATGCTATGTGGATGAAATGATGATATCATGCCAATTTTCAACCTTTTCAGAGTTCATTTGAAATGCTTTTCAATTTTAGGGGCTTATAGCTCAAAATAATTAGTAAATGCATGAAAAATAACAAATGAAGTCAGAAAGGATTGACAAATGATGATGTGGCTTTGAATGGTGCATTTTGAACACACAAAAAGTCAGGAGTTCAAATAAGTTTCAAAAAATGAAAACCCTTTGTAACAGACGAGTTTCCGGATGAAATCCTGATACTTTGGAAGAGATTGTCCGTTTTGTACACGAAGTGCATCCAGTTTATGCCGTAACCCACTCAACTTTCTTGCACATGCTATGTGGATGAAATGATGATATCATGCCAATTTTCAACCTTTTCAGAGTTCATTTGAAATGCTTTTCAATTTTAGGGTCTTATAGCTCAAAATAATTAGTAAATGCATGAAAAATAACAAATGAAGTCAGAAAGGATTGACAAATGATGATGTGGCTTTGAATGGTGCATTTTGAACACACAAAAAGTCAGGAGTTCAAATAAGTTTCAAAAAATGAAATCCCTTTGTAACAGACGAGTTTCCGGATGAAATCCTGATACTTTGAAAGAGATTGTCCGTTTTGTACACGAAGTGCATCCAGTTTATGCCGTAACCCTCTCAACTTTCTTGCACATGCTATGTGGATGAAATGATGATATCATGCCAATTTTCAACCTTTTCAGAGTTCATTTGAAATGCTTTGCAATCTTACGGTCTTATAGCTAAAATTAATTAGTAAATGCATGAAAAATAACAAATGAAGTCAGAAAGGATTGAAAAATGATGATGTGGCTTTGAATGGTGCATTTTGAACACACACAAAGTCAGGAGTTCAAATAAGTTTTAAAAAATGAAATCCCTTTGTAACAGACGAGTTTCCGGATGAAATCCTCATACTTTGGAAGAGATTGTCCGTTTTGTACAGGAACTGCATCCAGTTTATGCCGTAACCCTCTCAACTTTCTTGCACATGCTATGTGGATGAAATGATGATATCATGCCAATTTTCAACCTTTTCAGAGTTCATTTGAAATGCTTTTCAATTTTAGGGTCTTATATCTCAAAATAATTAGTAAATGCATGAAAAATAACAAATGAAGTCAGAAAGGATTGAAAAATGATGATGTGGCTTTGAATGGTGCATTTTGAACACACACGAAGTTAGGAGTTCAAATAAGTTTTAAAAAATGAAATCCCTTTGTAACAGACGAGTTTCCGGGTGAAATCCTAATACTTTGGAAGAGATTGTCCGTTTTGTACACGAAGTGCATCCAGTTTTTGCCGTAACCCTCTCAACTTTCTTGCACATGCTATGTGGATGAAATGGTGATATCACCTTTTTCAGAGTTCATTTGAAATGCTTTGCAATTTTAGGGTCTTATAGCTCAAATAATTAGTAAATGCATGAAAAATAACAAATGAAGTCAGAAAGGATTGACAAATGATGATGTGGCTTTGTATGGTGCATTTTGAACACACAAAAAGTCAGGAGTTCAAATAAGTTTCAAAAAATGAAATCCGTTTGTAACAGACGAGTTTCCGGATGAAATCCTCATACTTTGGAAGAGATTGTCCGTTTTGTACACGAAGTGCATCCAGCTTTTTGCCGTAACCCTCTCAACTTTCTTGCACATGCTATGTGGATGAAATGATGATATCATGCCAACTTTCAACCTTTTCAGAGTTCATTTGAAATGCTTTTCAATTTTAGGGTCTTATAGCTCAAAATAATTAGTAAATGCATGAAAATAACAAATGGAAGTCAGAAAGGATTGAAAATGAATGATGTGGCTTTGAATGGTGCATTTTGAACACACACAAAGTCAGGAGTTCAAATAAGTTTTACAAAATGAAAATCCTTTGTAACAGACGAGTTTCCGGATTAAAATCCTGATACTTTGGAAGAGATTGTCCGTTTTGTACACGAAGTGCATCAAGTTTTTGCCGTAACCCTCTCAACTTTCTTGCACATTGCTATGTGGATGAAATGATGATATCATGCCAATTTTCAACCTTTTCAGAGTTCATTTGAAATCGCTTTTCAATTTTAGGGTCTTATATCTCAAAATAATTACTAAATGCATGAAAAATAACAAATGAAGTCAGAAAAGATTGAAAAATGAAGATGTGGCTTTGAATGGTGCATTTTGAACACACAAAAAGTCAGGAGTTCAAATAAGTTTCAAAAAATGAAATCCGTTTGTAACAGACGAGTTTCCGGATTGAATATCCTCATACTTTGGAAGAGATTGTTCGTTTTGTACACGAAGTGCATCCAGTTTTTGCCGTAACCCTCTCAACTTTCTTGCACATGCTATGTGGATGAAATGATGATATCATGCAACTTTCAACCTTTTCAGAGTTCATTTGAAATGCTTTTCAATTTTAGGGTCTTATAGCTCAAAATAATTAGTAAATGCATGAAAAAATAACAAATGAAGTCAGAAAGGATTGAAAAATGATGATGTGGCTTTGAATGGTGCATTTTGAACACACACAAAGTCAGGAGTTCAAATAAGTTCTTAAAAATGAAATCCCTTTGTAACAGACGAGTTTCCAGGATGAAATCCTGATACCTTTGGAAGAGATTGTCCGTTGTCTGTACACGAAGTGCATCCAGTTTATGCCGTAACCCACTCAACTTTCTTGCACATGCTGATGTGGATGAAATGATGATATCATGCCAATTTTCAACCTTTTCAGAGTTCATTTGAAATGCTTTTCAATTTTAGGGGGCTTATAGCTCGAAATGAATTAGTAAATGCATGAAAATAAACAAATTGAAGTCAGAAAGGATTGACAAATGATGATGTGGCTTTGAATGGTGCATTTTGAACACACAAAAAGTCAGGAGTTCAAATAAGTTTCAAAAAATGAAAACCTTTGTAACAGACGAGTTTCCGGATGAAATCCTGATACTTTGGAAGAGATTGTCCGTTTTGTACACGAAGTGCATCCAGTTTATGCCGTAACCCACTCAACTTTCTTGCACATGCTATGTGGATGAAATGATGATACTCATGCCAATTTTCATACCTTTTCAGAGTTTATTTGAAATGCTTTTCAATTTTAGGGTCTTATAGCTCAAAATAATTAGTAAATGCATGAAAAATAACAAATGAAGTCAGAAAGGATTGACAAATGATGATGTGGCTTTGAATGTGCATTTTGAACACACAAAAAGTCAGGAGTTCAAATAAGTTTCAAAAAATGAATCCCTTTGTAACAGACGAGTTTCCGGATGAAATCCTGATACTTTGAAAGAGATTGTCCGTTTTGTACACGAAGTGCATCCAGTTTATGCCGTAACCCTCTCAACTTTCTTGCACATGCTGTGGATGAATGATGATATCATGCCAATTTTCAACCTTTTCAGAGTTCATTTGAAATGCTTTGCAATCTTACGGTCTTATAGCTAAAATTAATTAGTAAATGCATGGAAAAATAACAAATGAAGTCAGAAAGGATTGAAAATGATGTGGATGTGCTTTGAATGGTGCATTTTGACACACACAAAGTCAGGAGTTCAAATAAGTTTAAAAAATGAAGATCCCTTTTGTAACAGACGAGTTTCCGGATGAAATCCTCATACTTTGGAAGAGATTGTCCGTTTTGTACACGAAGTGCATCCAGTTTTTGCCGTAACCCTCTCAACTTTCTTGCACATGCTATGTGGATGAAATGGTGATATCATGCCAACTTTCAACCATTTCAGAGTTCATTTGAAATGCTTTTCAATTATAGGGTCTTATAGCTCAAAATAATTAGTAGTAATGCATGAAGAAATAACAAATGAAGTCAGAATGGATTGACAAATGATGATGTGGCTTTGAATGGTGCATTTGGAACACACACAAAGTCAGGAGTTCAAATAAGTTTTAAAAATTGAAATCCTTTGTAACAGACGAGTTTCGGATGAAATCCTAATACTTTGAAAGAGATTGTGCGTTTTGTACACGAAGTGCATCCAGTTTTGACGTAACCCTCTCAACTTTCTTGCACATGCTATGTGGATGAAATGATGATATCATGCCAATTTTCAACCTTTTTCAGAGTTCATTTGAAATGCTTTCAATTTTAGGGTCTTATAGCTAAATTTAATTAGTAAATGCATGAAAAATAACAAATGAAGTCAGAAAAGATTGAAAAATGATGATGTGGCTTTGAATGGTTGCATTTTGAACACACACAAAGTCAGGAGTTCAAATAAGTTTTAAAAATGAAATCCCTTTGTACAGACGAGTTTCCGGATGAAATCCTGATACTTTGGAAGAGATTGTCCGTTTTGTACACGAAGTGCATCCCAGTTTTTTGCCGTAACCCTCTCAACTTTCTTGCACATGCTATGTGGATGAAATGGTGATATCATGCGAACTTTCAACCTTTTCAGAGTTCATTTGAAATGCTTTTCAATTTTAGGGTCTTATAGCTCAAATAATTAGTTAATGCATGTAAAATAACAAATGAAGTCAGAAAGGATTGACAAATGATGATGTGGCTTTGAATGGTGCAGTTTTGAACACACAAAAAGTCAGGAGTTCAAATAAGTTTCAAAAATGAAAATCCCTTTGTAACAGACGAGTTTCCGGATGAAATCCTGATACTTTGAAAGAGATTGTCCGTTTTGTACACGAAGTGCATCCAGTTTATGCCGTAACCCTCTCAACTTTCTTGCACACGCTATGTGGATGTAATGATGATATCATGCCAATTTTCAACCTTTTCAGAGTTCATTTGTGAAATGCTTTTCAATTTTAGGGTCTTATAGCTAAAAATAATTAGTAAATGCATGAAAAAATAACAAATGGTAAGTCAGAAAGGATTGAAAAATGATGACGTGGCTTTGAATGGTGCATTTTGAACACACACAAAGTCAGGAGTTCAAATAAGTTTTAAAAAATGAAATCCCGTTTGTAACAGACGAGTTTCCAGATGAAATCCTGATACTTTGGAAGAGATTGTCCGTTTTGTACACGAAGTGCATCCAGTTTTTGTCGTAACCCTCTCAACTTTCTTGCACATGCTATGTGGATGAAATGGTGATATCATGCCAACTTTCAACCTTTTCAGAGTTCATTTGAAATGCTTTTCAATTTTAGGGTCTTATAGCTCAAAATAATTAGTAAATGAATGAAAAATAACAATGAAGTCAGAAAGGATTGACAAATAATGATGTGGCTTTGAATGGTGCTTTTTGAACACACAAAAGTCAGGACTTCAAATAAGTTTCAAAAATGAAATCCCTTTGTAACAGACGAGTTTCCGGATGAAATCCTGATACTTTGAAAGAGATTGTCCGTTTTGTGTACACGAAGTGCATCCAGTTTTTTGCCGTAACCCTCTCAACTTTCTTGCACATGCTATGTGGATGAAATGATGATATCATGCCAATTTTCATCCTTTTCAGAGTTCATTTGAAATGCTTTTCAATTTTAGGGTCTTATAGCTCAAAATAATTAGTAAATGCATGAAAAATAACAAATGAAGTCAGAAAGGATTGAAAAATGATGATGTGGCTTTGAATGGTGCATTTTGAACACACACAAAGTCAGGAGTTCAAATAAGTTTTAAAAAATGAAAGTCCCTTTGTAACAGACGAGTTTCCGGATGAAATCCAGATACTTTGGAAGAGATTGTCCGTTTTGTACACGAAGTGCATCTAGTTTTTGCCGTAACCCTCTCAACTTTCTTGCACATGCTATGTGGATGAAATGATGATATCATGCCAATTTTCAACCTTTTCAGAGTTCATTTGAAATGCTTTTCAATTTTAGGGTCTTATATCTCAAAATAATTAGTAAATGCATGAAAACAAGTAACATGTCAAGTCATGAAAAAATAGATTGAAGAGATTAGATGAATTTGGCATTGTGAATGGTGGCATTTGAACACGCAACAAAGTCAGGAGTTCAAATAAGTTTAAAATGAAATCCCTTTGTAACAGACGAGTTTCCGGATGAAATCCTGATACTTTGGAAGAGATTGTCCGTTTTGTACACGAAGTGCATCCAGTTTATGCCGTAACCCACTCAACTTTCTTGCACATTGCTATGTGGATGAAATGATGATATCATGCCAATTTTCAAACTTTCAGAGTTCATTTGATATGCTTTTCAAGTTTAGGGTCTTATATCTCAAAATAATTAGTAAATGCATGAAAAATAACAAATGAAGTCAGAAAGGATTGACAAATGATGATGTGGCTTTGAATGGTGCATTTTGAACACACAAAAAGTCAGGAGTTCAAATAAGTTTCAAAAAATGAAATCCCTTTGTAATAGACGAGTTTCCCCGGATGAAATCCTGATACTTTGAAAGAGATTGTCCGTTTTTGTACACGAAGTGCATCCAGTTTATGCCGTAACCCTCTCAACTTCTTGCACATGCTATGTGGATGAAATGATGATATCATGCCAATTTTCAACCTTTTCAGAGTTCATTTGAAATGCTTTGCAATTTTACGGTCTTATAGCTAAATTAATTAGTAAATGCCATGAAAAATAACAAATGTAGTCAGAAAGGATTGAAAAATGATCGATGTGGCTTTTGAATGGTGCATTTTGAACACACACAAGTCAGGAGTTCAAATAAGTTTTAAAAATGAAATCCCTTTGTAACAGACGAGTTTCCGGATGAAATCCTCATACTTTGGAAGAGATTGTCCGTTTTGTACACGAAGTGCATCCAGTTTTGCCGTAACCTCTCTCAAATTTCTTGCACATGCTATGTGGATGAAATGGTGATATCATGCCCAACTTTCAACCATTTCAGAGTTCATTTGAAATGCTTTTCAATTATAGGGTCTTATAGCTCAAAATAATTAGTAAATGCATGAAAAATAACAAATGAAGTCAGAAAGGATTGACAAATGATGATGTGGCTTTGAATGGTGCATTTTGAACACACACAAAGTCAGGAGTTCAAATAAGTTTAAAAATGAAATCCCTTTGTAACAGACGAGTTTCCGGATGAAATCCTGATACTTTGAAAGAGATTGTCCGTTTTGTACACGAAGTGCATCCAGTTTTTGCCGTAACCCCTCTCAACTTTCTAGCACATGCTATGTGGATGAAATGATGATATCATACCAATTTTCAACCTTTTTCAGAGTTCATTTGAAATGCTTTTCAATTTTAGGGTCTTATAGCTCAAAATAATTAGTAAATGCATGAAAAATAACAAATGAAGTCAGAAAGGATTGAAAAATGATGATGTGGCTTTGAATGGTGCATTTTGAACACACACAAAGTCAGGAGTTCAAATAAGTTTTAAAAAATGAAATCCCTTTGTAACAGACGAGTTTCCGGACTGAAATCCTGATACTTTGGAAGAGATTGTCCGTTTTGTACACGAAGTGTCATCCAGTTTTTGCCGTAACCCCTCTCAACTTTCTTGCACATTGCTATGTGGATGAAATGATGATATCATGCCAATTTCAACCTCTTTCAGAGTTCATTCGAAATGCTTTTCAATTTTAGGTTCTTATAGCTAAAAATAATTAGTAAATGCATGAAAAATAACAAATGATGTCAGAAAAGATTGAAAAATGATGATGTGGCTTTGAATGGTGCATTTTGAACACACACAAAGTCAGGAGTTCAAATAAGGTTTTAAAAATGAAATCCCTTTGTAACAGACGAGTTTCCGGATGAAATCCTGATACTTTGGAGGAGATTGTCCGTTTTGTACACGAAGTGCATCCAGTTTGTTGCCGTAACCCTCTCAACTTTCTTGCACATGCTATGTGGATGAAATGGTGATATCATGCGAACTCTCAACCTTTTCAGAGTTCATTTGAAATGGCTTTTCAATTTTAGGGTCTTATAGCTCAAAATAATTAGTAAATGCATGAAAAATAACAAATGAAGTCAGAAAGGATTGACAAATGATGATGTGGCTTTGACTGGTGCATTTTGAACACACACAAAGTCAGGAGTTCAAATAAGTTTTAAAAAATGAAATCCTTTGTAACAGACGAGTTTCCGGATGAAATCCTGAAACTTTGGAAGAGATTGTCCGTTTTGTACACGAAGTGCATCCAGTTTATGCCGTAACCCTCTCAACTTTCTTGCACATGCTATGTGGATGAAATGATGATATCATGCCAACTTTCAACCTTTTCAGAGTTCATTTGAAATGCTTTTCAATTTTAGGGTCTTAAAGCTCAAAATAATTAGTAAATGCATGAAAAATAACAAATGAAGTCAGAAAGGATTGAAAAATGATGATGTGGCTTTGAATGGTGCATTTTGAACACACACAAAGTCAGGAGTTCAAAATAAGTTTTAAAAATGAAATCCCTTTGTAACAGACGAGTTTCCGGATGAAATCCTGATACTTTGGAAGAGATTGTCCGTTTTGTATACATGAAGTGCATCTAGTTTTTGCCGTAACCCTCTCAACATTCTTGCACATGCTATGTGGATGAAATATGATGATATCATGCCAATTTTCAACCTTTTCAGAGTTCTTTTGAAATGCTTTTCAATTTTAGGGTCTTATAGTCTCAAAATAATTAGTAAATGCATGAAAAATAACAAATGAAGTCAGAAAAGATTGAAAAATGATGATGTGGCTTTGAATGGTGCATTTTGAACACACACAAAGTCAGGAGTTCAAATAAGTTTTCAAAAATGAAATCCCTTTGTAACAGACGAGTTTCCGGATGAAATCCAGATACTTTGGAAGAGATTGTCCGTTTTGTACACGAAGTGCATCTAGTTTTTGCCGTAACCCTCTCAACTTTCTTGCACATGCTATGTGGATGAAATGATGATATCATGCCAATTTTCAACCTTTTCAGAGTTCATTTGAAATGCTTTTCAATTTTAGGGTCTTATATCTCAAAATAATTAGTAAATGCATGAAAAATAACAAATGAAGTCAGAAAAGATTGAAAAATGATGATGTGGCTTTGAATGGTGCATTTTGAACACACACAAAGTCAGGAGTTCAAATAAGTTTTAAAAAAATGAAATCCCTTTGTAACGGACGAGTTTCCGGATGAAATCCTGATACTTTGAAAGAGATTGTCCGTTTTGTACATGAAGTGCATCTAGTTTTTGCCGTAACCCTCTCACTTTCTTGCACATGCTATGTGGATGAAATGATGATATCATGCCAATTTTCAACCTTTTCAGAGTTCATTTGAAATGCTTTTCAATTTTAGGGTCTTATAGCTCAAAATAATTAGTAAATGCATGAAAATAACAAATGAAGTCAGAAAGGATTGAAAAATGATGATGTGGCTTTGAATGGTGCATTTTGAACACACACAAAGTCAGGAGTTCAAAATAAGTTTTAAAAAATGAAATCCCTTTGTAACAGACGAGTTTCCGGATGAAATCCTGATACTTTGGAAGAGATTGTCCGTTTTGTACACGAAGTGCATCCAGTTTTTGCGTAACCCTCTCAACTTTCTTGCACATGCTATGTGGATGAAATGATGATATCATGCCAATTTTCAACCTTTTCAGAGTTCATTTGAAATGCTTTTCAATTTTAGGGTCTTATAGCTCAAAATAATTAGTAAATGCATGAAAAATAACAAACGAAGTCAGAAAGGATTGAAAAATGATGATGTGGCTTTGAATGGTGCATTTTGAACACACACAAAGTCAGGAGTTCAAATAAGTTTTAAAAAATGAAATCCCTTTGTAACAGACGAGTTTCCGGATGAAATCCTGATACTTTGGAAGAGATTGTCCGTTTTGTACACGAAGTGCATCCAGTTTTTGCCGTAACCCTCTCAACTTTCTTGCACATGCTATGTGGATGAAATGGTGATATCATGCCAACTTTCAACCTTTTCAGAGTTCATTTGAAATGCTTTTCAATTTTAGGGTCTTATAGCTCAAAATAATTAGTAAATGAATGAAAAATAACAAATGAAGTCAGAAAGGATTGAAAAATGATGATGTGGCTTTGAATGGTGCATTTTGAACACACACAAAGTCAGGAGTTCAAATAAGTTTTAAAAATGAAATCCCTTTGTAACAGACGAGTTTCCGGATGAAATCCTGATACTTTGGAAGAGATTGTCCGTTTTGTACACGAAGTGCATCCAGTTTTTGCCGTAACCCTCTCAACTTTCTTGCACATGCTATGTGGATGAAATGGTAATATCATGCGAACTTTCAACCTTTTCCGAGTTCATTTGAAATGCTTTTCAATTTTAGGGTCTTATAGCTCAAAATAATTAGTAAATGCATGAAAAATAACAAATGAAGTCAGAAAGGATTGACAAATGATGATGTGGCTTTGAATGGTGCATTTTGAACACACAAAAAGTCAGGAGTTCAAATAAGTTTCAAAAAATGAAATCCCTTTGTAACAGACGAGTTTCCGGATGAAATCCTGATACTTTGGAAGAGATTGTCCGTTTTGTACACGAAGTGCATCCAGTTTTTGCCGTAACCCTCTCAACTTTCTTGCACATGCTATGTGGATGAAATGATGATATCATGCCAGTTTTCAACCTTTTCAGAGTTCATTCGAAATGCTTTTCAATTTTAGGGTCTTATAGCTAAAAATAATTAGTAAATGCATGAAAAATAACAAATGAAGTCAGAAAAGATTGAAAAATGATGATGTGGCTTTGAATGGTGCATTTTGAACACACACAAAGTCAGGGAGTTCAAATAAGTTTTAAAAAATGAAATCCCTTTGTAACAGACGAGTTTCCGGATGAAATCCTGATACTTTGGAAGAGATTGTCCGTTTTGTACACGAAGTGCATCCAGTTTTTGCCGTAACCCTCTCACCTTTCTTGCACATGCTATGTGGATGAAATGATGATATCATGCCAATTTTCAAACCTTTTCAGAGTTCATTTGAAATGCTTTTCAATTTTAGGGTCTTATAGCTCAAATAATTAGTAAATGCATGAAAAATAACAAATGAAGTCAGAAAGGATTGAAAAATGATGATGTGGCTTTGAATGGGTGCATTTTGAACACACACAAAGTCAGGAGTTCAAATAAGTTTTAAAAAATGAAATCCCTTTGTAACAGACGAGTTTCCGGGATGAAATCCTGATACTTTGGAAGAGATTGTCCGTTTTGTACACGAAGTGCATCCAGTTTTTGCCGTAACCCTCTCAACTTTCTTGCACATGCTATGTGGATGAAATGGTGATATCATGCCAACTTTCAACCTTTTCAGAGTTCATTTGAAATGCTTTTCAATTTTAGGGTCTTATAGCTCAAAATAATTAGTAAATGAATGAAAAATAACAAATGAAGTCAGAAAGGATTGAAAAATGATGATGTGGCTTTGAATGGTGCATTTTGAACACACACAAAGTCAGGAGTTCAAATAAGTTTTAAAAATGAAATCCCTTTGTAACAGACGAGTTTCCGGATGAAATCCTGATACTTTGGAAGAGATTGTCCGTTTTGTACACGAAGTGCATCCAGTTTTTGCCGTAACCCCTCTCAACTTTCTTGCACATGCTATGTGGATGAAATGGTAATATCATGCGAACTTTCAACCTTTTCAGAGTTCATTGAAATGCTTTTCAATTTTAGGGTCTTATATCTCAAAATAATTAGTAAATGCATGAAAAATAACAAATGAAGTCAGAAAGGATTGACAAATGATGATGTGGCTTTGAATGGTGCATTTTGAACACACAAAAAGTCAGGACTTCAATAAGTTTCAAAAAATGAATCCCTTTGTAACAGACGAGTTTCCGGATGAAATCCTGATACTTTGGAAGGAGATTAGTCCGTTTTGTACACGAAGTGCATCCAGTTTTTGCCGTAACCCTCTCAACTTTCTTGCACATGCTATGTGGATGAAATGATGATATCATGCCAATTTCAACCTTTTCAGAGTTCATTCGAAATGCTTTTCAATTTTAGGGTCTTATAGCTAAAAATAATTAGTAAATGCATGAAAAATAACAAATGAAGTCAGAAAAGATTGAAAATGATGATGTGGCTTTGAATGGTGCATTTTGAACACACACAAAGTCAGGAGTTCAAATAAGTTTTAAAAAATGAAATCCCTTTGTAACAGACGAGTTTCCGGATGAAATCCTGATACTTTGGAAGAGATTGTCCGTTTTGTACACGAAGTGCATCCAGTTTTTGCCGTAACCCTCTCAACTTTCTTGCACATGCTATGTGGATGAAATTGGTGATATCATGCCAACTTTCAACCTTTCAGAGTTCATTTGAAATGCTTTTCAATTTTAGGGTCTTATAGCTCAAAATAATTAGTAAATGAATGAAAAATAACAAATGAAGTCAGAAAGGATTGAAAAATGATGATGTGGCTTTGAATGGTGCATTTTGAACACACACAAAGTCAGGAGTTCAAATAAGTTTTAAAAAATGAAATCCCTTTGTAACAGACGAGTTTCCGGATGAAATCCTGATACTTTGGAAGAGATTGTCCGTTTTGTACACGAAGTGCATCCAGTTTTTGCCGTAACCCTCTCAACTTTTCTTGCACATGCTATGTGGATGAAATGATGATATCATGCAATTTTCAACCTTTTCAGAGTTCATTCGAAATGCTTTTCAATTTTAGGGTCTTATAGCTAAAATAATTAGTAAATGCATGAAAAATAACAAATGAAGTCAGAAAAGATTGAAAAATGATGATGTGCTTTGAATGGTGCATTTTGAACACACACAAAGTCAGGAGTTCAAATAAGTTTTAAAAATGAAATCCCTTTGTAACAGACGAGTTTCCGGATGAAATCCTGATACTTTGGAAGAGATTGTCCGTTTTGTACACGAAGTGCATCCAGTTTTTGCCGTAACCCTCTCAACTTTCTTGCACATGCTATGTGGATGAAATGGTGATATCATGCCAACTTTCAACCTTTTCAGAGTTCATTTGAAATGCTTTTCAATTTTAGGGTCTTATAGCTCAAAATAATTAGTAAATGAATGAAAAATAACAAATGAAGTCAGAAAGGATTGAAAAATGATGATGTGGCTTTGAATGGTGCATTTTGAACACACACAAAGTCAGGAGTTCAAATAAGTTTTAAAATTGAAATCCCTTCTGTAACAGACGAGTTTCCGGATGAAATCCTGATACTTTGGAAGAGATTGTCCGTTTTGTACACGAAGTGCATCCAGTTTTTGCCGTAACCCTCTCAACTTCTTGCACATGCTATGTGGATGAAATGGTGATATCATGCCAACTTTCAACCTTTTCAGAGTTCATTTGAAATGCTTTTCAATTTTAGGGTCTTATAGCTCAAAATAATTAGTAAATGAATGAAAAATAACAAATGAAGTCAGAAAGGATTGAAAAATGATGATGTGGCTTTGAATGGTGCATTTTGAACACACACAAAGTCAGGAGTTCAAATAAGTTTTAAAAAATGAAATCCTTTGTAACAGACGAGTTTCCGGATGAAATCCTGATACTTTGGAAGAGATTGTCCGTTTTAGTACACGAAGTGCATCCAGTTTTTGCCGTAACCCTCTCAACTTTCTTGCACTATGCTATGTGGATGAAATGGTAATATCATGCGAACTTTCAACCTTTTCAGAGTTCATTTGAAATGCTTTTCAATTTTAGGGTCTTATAGCTCAAAATAATTAGTAAATGCATGAAAAATAACAAATGAAGTCAGAAAGGATTGACAAATGATGATGTGGCTTTGAATGGTGCATTTTGAACACACAAAAAGTCAGGACTTCAAATAAGTTTCAAAAAATGAAATCCCTTTGTAACAGACGAGTTTCCGGATGAAATCCTGATACTTGAAAGAGATTGTCCGTTTTGTACACGAAGTGCATCCAGTTTATGCCGTAACCCTCTCAACTTTCTTGCACATGCTATGTGGATGAAATGATGATATCATGCCAATTTCAACCTTTTCAGAGTTCATTTGAAATGCTTTTCAATTTTAGGGTCTTATAGCTAAAAATAATTAGTAAATGCATGAAAAATAACAAATGAAGTCAGAAAGGATTGAAAAAGGATGATGTGGCTTTGAATGGTGCATTTTGAACACACAGAAAGTCAGGAGGTTAAAAAAAGTTTTAAAAATGAAATCCCTTTGTAACAGACGAGTTTCCAGATGAAATCCTGATACTTTGAAAGAGATTGTCCGTTTTGTACACGAAGTGCATCCTGTTTTTCCCGTAACCCTCTCAACTTTCTTGCACATGCTATGTGGATGAAATGATGATATCATGCAATTTTCAACCTTTTCAGAGTTCATTTGAAATGCTTTTCAATTTTAGGGTCTTATAGCTCAAAATAATTAGTAAATGCATGAAAAATAACAAATGAAGTCAGAAAGGATTGAAAAATGATGATGTGGCTTTGAATGGTGCATTTTGAACACACACAAAGTCAGGAGTTCAAATAAGTTTTAAAAATGAAATCCCTTGTAACAGACGAGTTTCCGGATGAAATCCAGATACTTTGGAAGAGATTGTCCGTTTTGTACACGAAGTGTATCCAGTTTTTGCCGTAACCCTCTCAACTTTCTTGCACATGCTATGTGGATGAAATGATGATATCATGCCAATTTTCAACCTTTTCAGAGTTCATTTGAAATGCTTTTCAATTTTAGGGTCTTATATCTCAAAATAATTAGTAAATGCATGAAAAATAACAAATGAAGTCAGAAAAGATTGAAAAATGATGATGTGGCTTTGAATGGTGCATTTTGAACACACACAAAGTCAGGAGTTCAAATAAGTTTTAAAAATGAAATCCCTTTGTAACAGACGAGTTTCCGGATGAAATCCAGATACTTTGGAAGAGATTGTCCGTTTTGTACACGAAGTGCATCCAGTTTATGCCGTAACCCACTCAACTTTCATGCACATGCTATGTGGATGAAATGATGATATCATGCCAATTTTCAACCTTTTCAGAGTTCATTTGAAATGCTTTCAATTTTAGGGTCTTATATCTCAAAATAATTAGTAAATGCATGAAAAATAACAAATGAAGTCAGAAAGATTGACAAATGATGATGTGGCTTTGAATGGTGCATTTTGAACACACAAAAAGTCAGGAGTTCAAATAAGTTTCAAAAAATGAAATCCCTTTGTAACCGACGAGTTTTCCGGATGAAATCCTGATACTTTGAAAGAGATTGTCCGTTTTGTACACGAAGTGCATCCAGTTTATGCCGTAACCCTCTCAACTTTCTTGCACATGCTATGTGGATGAAATGATGATATCATGCCAATTTTCAACCTTTTCAGAGTTCATTTGAAATGCTTTTCAATTTTAGGGTCTTATAGCTCAAAAATAATTAGTAAATGCATGAAAAATAACAAATGAAGTCAGAAGGCATTGAAAAATGATGATGTGGCTTTGAATGGTGCATTTTGAACACACACAAAGTCAGGAGTTCAAATAAGTTTTAAAAAATGAAATCCTTTGTAACAGACGAGTTTCCGGATGAAATCCTGATACTTTGGAAGAGATTGTCCGTTTTGTACACGAAGTGCATCCAGTTTTTGCCGTAACCCTCTCAACTTTCTTGCACATGCTATGTGGATGAAATGGTGATATCATGCCAACTTTCAACCTTTTCAGAGTTCATTTGAAATGCTTTCAATTTTAGGGTCTTATAGCTCAAAATAATTAGTAAATGAATGAAAAATTAACAAATGAAGTCAGAAAGGATTGAAAATGATGATGTGGCTTTGAATGGTGCATTTTGAACACACACAAAGTCAGGAGTTTAAATAAGTTTTAAAAAATGAAATCCTTTGTAACAGACGAGTTTCCGGATGAAATCCTGATACTTTGGAAGAGATTGTCCATTTTGTACACGAAGTGCATCCAGTTTTTGCCGTAACCCTCTCAACTTTCTTGCACATGCTATGTGGATGAAATGGTAATATCATGCGAACTTTCAACCTTTTCAGAGTTCATTTGAAATGCTTTTCAATTTTAGGGTCTTATAGCTCAAAATAATTAGTAAATGCATGAAAAATAACAAATGAAGTCAGAAAGGATTGACAAATGATGATGTGGCTTTGAATGGTGCATTTTGAACACACAAAAAGTCAGGACTTCAAATAAGTTTCAAAAATGAAATCCCTTTGTAACAGACGAGTTTCCGGATGAAATCCTGATACTTTGAAAGAGATTGTCCGTTTTGTACACGAAGGTGCATCAGTTTATGCCGTACCCTCTCAACTTTCTTGCACATGCTATGTGGATGAAATGATGATATCATGCCAATTTTCAACCTTTTCAGAGTTCATTTGAAATGCTTTTCAATTTTAGGGGTCTTATAGCTAAAAATAATTAGTAAATGCATGAAAAATAACAAATGAAGTCAGAAAGATTGAAAAAGGATGATGTGGCTTTGAATGGTGCATTTTGAACACACAGAAAGTCAGGAGTTAAAAAAAGTTTAAAAATGAAATCCCTTTGTAACAGACGAGTTTCCAGATGAAATCCTGATACTTTGAAAGAGATTGTCCGTTTTGTACACGAGTGCATCCTGTTTTTGCCGTAACCCTCTCAACTTTCTTGCACATGCTATGTGGATGAAATGATGATATCATGCCAATTTTCAACCTTTCAGAGTTCATTTGAAATGCTTTCAATTTTAGGGTCTTATATCTCAAAATAATTAGTAAATGCATGAAAAATAACAAAGAAGTCAGAAAGGATTGAAAAATGATGATGTGGCTTGAATGGTGCATTTTGAACACACACAAAGTCAGGAGTTCAAATAAGTTTTAAAAAATGAAATCCCTTTGTCACAGACGAGTTTCCGATGAAATCCAGATACTTTGAAGAGATTGTCCGTTTTGTACACGAAGTGTAATCCAGTTTTTGCCGTAACCCTCTCAACTTTCTTGCACATGCTATGTGGATGAAATGATGATATCATGCAATTTTCAACCTTTTCAGAGTTCATTTGAAATACTTTTCAATTTTAGGGGTGTCTTATATCTCAAAATAATTAGTAATGCATGAAAAATAACAAATGAAGTCAGAAAAGATTGAAAATGATGATGTGGCTTTGAATGGTGCATTTTGAACACACACAAAGTCAGGAGTTCAAATAAGTTTTAAAAATGAAATCCCTTTGTAACAGGACGAGTTTCCGGATGAAATCCAGATACTTTGAAGAGATTGTCCGTTTTGTACACGAAGTGCATCCAGTTTATGCCGTAACCCACTCAACTTTCAGGCACATGCTATGTGATGAAATGATGATATCATGCCAATTTTCAACCTTTTCAGAGTTCATTTGAAATGCTTTTCAATTTAGGGTCTTATATCTCAAAATAATTAGTAAATGCATGAAAAATAACAAATGAAGTCAGAAAGGATTGACAAATGATGATGTGCTTTGAATGGTGCATTTTGAACACACAAAAAGTCAGGAGTTCAAATAAGTTTCAAAAAATGAAATCCCTTTGTAACGACGAGTTTCGGATGAAATCCTGATACTTTGAAAGAGATTGTCCGTTTTGTACACGAAGTGCATCCAGTTTATGCCGTAACCCTCTCAACTTTCTTGCACATGCTATGTGGATGAAATGATGATATCATGCCAATTTTCAACCTTGTTCAGAGTTCATTTGAAATGCTTTTCAATTTTAGGGTCTTATAGCTCAAAGTAATTAGTAAATGCATGAAAAGAATAACAAATGAAGTCAGAAAGGATTGAAAAATGATGATGTGCTTTGAATGGTGCATTTTGAACACACACAAAGTCAGGAGTTCAAATAAGTTTTAAAAAATGAAATCCCTTTGTAACAGACGAGTTTCCGGATGAAATCCTGATACTTTGGAAGAGATTGTCCGTTTTGTACACGAAGTGCATCCAGTTTTTGCGTAACCCTCTCAACTTTCTTGCACATGCTATGTGGATGAAATGGTGATATCATGCCAACTTTT